>NC_137164.1:33521778-33754455 GCF_951394435.1 Stenella coeruleoalba | reverse complement strand
AAGGATAAACAAAATTTATAAATGTTTAGCCAGACTTATCATAGAATAACAGAAGGCCTTTAAAAATAAAATCAGAAATAAAAGAGAAGTTAAAATGACACCACAGAAATACAAAAGATCATGCAAGATTAGCAGGAATAATTATATGCCAATAAAATGGACAACCTAGAAGACATGGATAAACTCCTAGAAATGTACAATCTCCCAAGACTGCATCAGGAAGAATTAGAAAATATGAGCAATGACCAGTAATGAAATTTAATCAGTAAACAAAAACTCTCAGGAAACAAAAGTTCAGGAGTAGATGTGTTCACAAGTGAATTCTACCAAAAATTCCAAACATTACAGAGGAGTTAACACTCATCCTTCTCAAACTACTCCAAAAGATTAAAGAGGAAGAAATGCTTCTGAATTTCTTGTATGAAGCCAGCATCCCCCTGATACCAAACCAGAAAAAGACACCTTGGAAAAAGAAAATTACAAGCCAATATTACTAATGAGCATAGATGCAAAAATCTTTAATAAAATATTAGCAAACCAAATTTGACAATACATTACAAGGATCATATAACATGATCATTTGGGACTTATCCCAGGGATGCAAGGATGTTTCAACATCTGCAAATCAATTAATGTGGCATATCATATTAACAGATTAAAGAATAAAAATAATCTAATCATCTCAACAGATGCATAAAACGCTTTTGAAAAATTCAACAACCATTTATGATAAAAGCTCTCAACAAAGTGGGTATAGAGGAAACACACCTCAACATAATGAAGGCCATATATGTAAAACCCACAGCCAACATCTTATTCAATGGTGAAAAGCAGAAAGCATTTTCTCTAAGATCAGAAACAATATAAAGATGTCCACTCTCACCACTTTTATTAAACATAGGATTACAAGTTCTAGCCACAGCAATCAGACAAGCAAAATAAATAAAAGAAATACAAATTGGAAAGGAAGCAGTAAAATTGTCATTATTTGCAGAAGACATGGTACTATATATAGAAAATCCTAAAGATATCACTAAAAAACTATTAGTACTCATTGATGACTTCAGTAAAGTTGAAGGATACAACATAACTATTTAGAAATCTGTTTCATTTCTATACACTAATAACAAACTATTGAAAAAAAAAGAAATTAAGAAAGCAATCCCATTTACAGTTGCACTGAAAATAATAAAATACATAGGAATAAATCTAAGAAGATGAAGGACCTGTATTCTGAAAACTGTGAGACATTGGTGAAAAAACTGGAGATGACAAAAACAAATGGAAATATATACTGTATTTATGGACTAAAATAATTAATTTTATTACAAAGTCCATACAACACAAGGCACTCTACAGATTCACTGTGATCCCTATCAAAATACTGATATTTTTCATAAAGCTAAAACGAGTAATTCTAAAATTTGTATGGAAACACAAGCCTGAAAATAGTCAAAACCATCCTGAGAAAAAAGAACAAAGGCATAGATACCACAATCAAACTATACTACAAATTACAGTAATCAAAATAGTACGGTACTGGCACAAAAAGGACATGTAGATCAATGGAACAGAATAGGGAACCCAGAAATAAATGCACAATTACATGCTCAGTAAATCTACAACAAAGGAGGCAAGAATATACCATGGGGAAAAGACTACTCTAATAAATGGTGTTGGAAACACTGGACAGCTAGATGCAAAAGAATGAAACTGGACTACATTCTCACACCATATACAAAAATAGATTCAACATGAATTAAGACTTAAATGTAAGACCTGAAACCATAAAACTCCTAGAAGAAAAAATAGGTAGTATGCACTTTTACATCAGTGTTTTTCAGATATGTCCCTTCAGGCACAAGAAACAAAAGTAAAAGTAAACATATGATACTATATCAAATTAAAAACTTTTGTACAGTGAAGGAAACTATCAACAAAATGAAAAGGCCATCTGCTGAAAGGGAGAAGATAACTGCAAATGATATATCTGATAAGGTATATATATATGATATATCTGTAAAATATACAATGAACTCATATAACAATATTAAAAGAGGAAAAATCTGAATTAAAAATGTTCAGAGGACAATAGATACTTTTCTAAAGACAAACAGATGACCAACAGACACATGAAAAGATGTTCAACATCACTAATCATCAGGAAAAAGCAAATCAAAACGACAATGAGTTATCACCCCATACCAGTCAGAAAAACTATTACCAAAAAGACAACAAATAACAAGTGTTGGTGAGGATATGGAGAAAAGGGAACCCTTTGCAATATTGGTGGTATTTTAAATTGGTGCAGGCACTATAGAAAACAGTATGAAGTTTCCTCAAAAAATTAAAAATTCAGCAATTCTACTCCTGGTATTTATCTGGATAAATGCAACAATCGATAACAGAAACATAATTTTAAAATTATATTTATATATTTTATGTTCATTTTATTTATATTTTATTTCAAGTATTTTAAATTGGTTTACAAGAAAAAACTATTGTTTCCACAAGATGAGTCTTTGTTCTTACTTTGAAAAATTACCAGTTTTGATTTGGCTGAGAATATATTGCTACATCAGGTAGAAGGTGTACTTGAGTTTCAAGGTATCCCAGAAGAAAAGATTTCAGAGTAAATCCTAGTGTTCCAATCTAGTCTAAAGAGTTACTAATTATGGAGTTGTACGTGATCAAGGAATTGTGGCTAGTATGAATAAAACTAAAAATTTTTGCTAAACCACAAGACATTGCATATCCAGACTTGTCATCTCATGAGCGATAACACAGGACAAATTAAAATATCTGTGTTCTTTATTGTTGAAATCAATAGTCCAAGACTATTAGAGATGATCAGGCTATTTCTCTTGTGGTTACATTAGATATATAGATAGATGATAGATAGATAGATAGATAGATAGATAGATAGATAGATAGATAGATAGACATTTACCCATGGATATCTTCCCATGTATATATACATCCACACATACAGGCACACATTTATTAAATATAAAATCTGTGGAAAATATGGAATAGAACCTTGTTGAAAGAACATTTTAGAGATGACTTGTCACAGGGAAAGCAATCAAACAACAGCACAATATAACTGGTATATATATATATATATATATATATATATTTTTATTTGTTTTAACATCTTTATTGGAGTATAATTGTTTCACAATGTTGTGCTAGTTTCCTCTGCACAACAAAGTGAATCAGCCATATGAATACATATATCCCCATGTCCCCTCCCTCTTGAATCTCCCTCCCACCCTCCCACCCTCCCTGTCCCACCTCTCTAGGTAACCACAAAGCACCGAGCTGATCTCCCTGTGCTGTACAATAGTTTCCCACTATCTATTTTATATTTGGTAGTGTGTATATGTCAATGCTACTCTCTCACTTCGTCCCAGCTTACCTTTCCCTATTACCATGTCCACAAGTCCATTCTCTACGTCTGCATCTTTATTCCTGTCCAACCCCTAGGTTCACCAGAACTGTTTTCTTGTTTTTGTTTCTTTTAGATTCAATATATGTGTTAGGATACAGTATTTGTTTTCCTCATTCTGACTTACTTCACTCTATATGACAGAATCTAGGACCATCCACCTCACTACAAATAACTCAATTTCATTTCTTTTTATGGCTGAATAATATTCTATTGTATATATGTACAACATCTTCTTTATCCATTCATCTGTCGATGGACATGTAGGTTGCTTCCATGTCCTATCTATTATAAAGAGTGCTGCAGTGAACATCGTGGTACAAGACCCTTTTTGAATTATGGTTTTTTCAGGGTATATTCCCAATAGTGAGATTGCTGGGTCATATGGTAGTTCTATTTTTAGATTTTGAAGGAACCTCCATACTGTTCTCCATTGTGGCTGTATCAATTTACATCCCCAGCAACAGTGCAAGAGCGTGCCCTGTTCTCCACACCCTCACCAGCATTTACTGTTTGTAGATTTTTTGACGATGGCCATTCTGATCGGTGTGAGGTGATACCTCATTGTGGTTTTGCATTTCTCTAATGATTAGTGATGTTGATTATCCTTTCATGTGTTTGTTGGAAATCTATATATCTTCTTTGGAGAATTGTTTATTTAGGTCTTCTGCCCATTTTTGTATTGGTTTTTTTGGGGTTTTTTGATATTGAGCTGCATGAGCTGCTTGTATATTTTGGAGTTATTCCTTTGTCATTTGCTTCCTCTGCAATTATCTTCTCCCATTCTGAGGGTTGTCTTTTGGTCTTGTTTATGGTTTCCTTTGCTGTGTAAAAGCTTTTAAGTTTCATTAGGTCCCATTTGTTCATTTTTGGTTTTATTTCCATTTCTCTAGAAGGTGGATCAAAAAGGATCTTGCTGTGATTTATTTCATAGAGTGTTCTGCCTATGTTTTCCTCTAAGACTTTTATAGTGTCTGGCCTTATATTTAGGTCTTTAATCCATTTTGAGTTTATTTTTTTGTATGGTGTTAGGGAGTGTTCTAATTTCATTCTTTTACATGTAGCTGTCCAGTTTTGCCAGCACCACTTACTGAAGAGGTTGTCTTTTCTCCATTATATACTCTTGTCTCCTTTGTCAAAAATAAGGTGACCATATGTCCATGGGTTTATCTCTGGGCTTTCTATCCTGTTCCATTGATCTATATTTCTGTTTTTGTGCCAGTACCATACTGTCTCGATTATTGTAGCTTTGTTGTATAGTCTGAAGTAAGGGAGCCTTATTCCTCCAGCTCTGTTTTTCTTTCTCAAGATTGCTTTGGCTATGAGGGTATTTTGTTTTTCCATACAAATTGTGAAATTTTTGTTTTAGTTCTGTGAAAAATGCCACTGGTAGTTCAATAGGGATTGCACTGAATCTGTAGATTGCTTTGGGTAGTATAGTCATTTTCACAATGTTGATTCTTCCAATCCAAGACATGGTATTTCTCTCCATCTGTTTGTATCATCTTTAATTTCTTTCATCAGTGTCTTATAGTTTTCTGAATACAGTTTTCTTTGTCTCCTTAGGTAGGTTTATTTTGAGGTACTTTATTCTTTGTGTTGCAATGGTATATGAGATTGTTTCCTTAATTTCTCTTTCAGATTATTCATCATTAGTGTATAGGAATGCAAGAGATTTCTGTACATTAATTTTGTATCCTACTACTTTACCAAATTCATTGATTAGCTCTAGTAGTTTTCTGGTAACATCTTTAGGATTCTCTATGCATAGTATCATCTCATCTGCAAACAGTGACAGTTTTACTTCTTCTTTTGGTTTGGTTTGGTTTCCTTTTATTTCTTCTTCTTCTCTGATGACTGTGGTTAAAACTTCCAAAAGTACGTTGAATAATAGTGGTGAGTGTGGGCAACCTGATCTTAGTGGAAATGCTTTCAGTTTTTCACCATTGAGAACAATGTTGGCTGTGGGTTTGTCATATATGGCCTTTATTATATTGAGGTAGGTTCCCTCTGTGCCTACTTTCTGGAAAGTTTTTATCATAAATTGGTGTTGAATTTTGTCAAAAGCCTTTTCTGCATCTTTTGAGTGGATCATATATTTTTTCTCCTTCAATTTGTTAATATGGTGTATCACATTGATTGATTTCCATATACTGAAGATTCCTTGTATTCCCGGAATAAACCCACATTAGTCAGTGTATGATCCTTTCAATATGCTGTTGGATTCTGTATGCTAGAATTTTGTTGAGGATTTTTGCATCCATGTTCATCAGTGATACTGGCCTGTAGTTTTCTCTTTTGTGACATCTTTGGTTTTGTTATCAGTGTGTTGGTGGCCTTGTAGAATCAGTTTGGGAGTGTTCCTCCCACTACTATATTTAGGAAGAGTTTGAGAATGATAGGTGTTAGCTCTTCTCTAAATGTTTGATAGAATTCGCCTGTGAAGCCATCTGGTCCTGGGCTTTTGTTTGTTGAAAGATTTTTAATCACAGTTTCAATTTCAGTGCTTGTGATTTGTCTGTTTATATTTTACTTTTCTTCCTGGCTCAGCCCTGGAAGGTTGAACTTTTCTAACAATTTGTCCATTTCTTCCAGATTGTCCATTTTATTGGCATAGAGTTGCTTGTAGTAATCTCTCATGATTCTTTGTATTTTTGCAGGGTCAGTTGTTCCTTCTTTTTCATTTCTAATTCTGTTGATTTGAGTCTTCTCCTTTTTTTTACTGATGAGTCTGGCTAATGGTTTTTCAATTTTGTTTATCTACTCAAAGAACCAGCTTTTAGTTTTATTGACATTTGCTATTGTTTCCTTCATTTCTTTTTCATTTATTTCTGATGTGATCTTTATGATTTCTTTCCTTCTGCTAACTTTGGGATGTTTTGGTTCTTCTTTCTCTAATTGCTTTAGGTGTAAGGTTAGGTTTTTATTTGAGATTTTTCTTATGTCTTGAGGTAGGATTTTATTGAGAATAACTTCTCTCTTAGAACTGCTTTTGCTGCATCCCATAGGTTTTGAGTCATCATGTTTACATTGTCATTTGTTTCTAGGTATTTTTTGATTTGTTCTCTGATTTCTTCAGTGATCTCTTGGTTATTTTGTAGCATATTGTTTAGCCTCCATGTGTTTGTATTTTTTACAGTTTTTTTTTTCCTGTAATTGATATCTAGTCTCATAGCAGTGTGGTCAGAAAAGATACTTGATATGACTTTAATTTTCTTAAATTTACCAAAGCTTGTTTTGTGACCCATGATATGGTCTATCCTGGAGAATGTTTCATAAGCACTTGAGAAGAAAGTGTATTCTGTTGCTTTTGGATGGAATGTCTTATGAATATCATTCAAGTCCATCTTGTTTAGTATATCATTTAAAGCTTGTGTTTCCTTATTTATTTTCATTTTGGATGATCTGTCCAGTGGTGAAAATGGGGTTTTAAAGTTCCCTACTATGAGTGTGTAACTTTCGATTTCCCCTTTTATGGCTGTTAGCATTTGCCTTATGTATTGAGGTGCTCCTATGTTGGGTGCATAAATATTTACAATTGTTATTTCTTCTTCCTGGATTGATCCCTTGATCATTATGTAGTGTCCTTCTTTATCTCTCACAATAGTCTATAGTTTAAAGTCTATTTTGTCTGATATTAGAATTGCTACTCCATCTTTCTTCTGATTTCCATTTGCATGGAATATCTTCTTCCATCCCTTCACATTCAGTCTGTATGTGTCTCTAGGTCTGAAGTCTGTCTCTTGTAGACAGAATAAATATGGGTCTTGTTTTTGTATCCATTCAGCCAGTCTGTGTCTTTTGGTTGGAGCATTTAATCCATTTATGTTTAAGGTAATTATCGATATGTATGTTCTTATGACCATTTTCTTAATTGCTTTGGGTTTGTTTTTGTCAGTCTTTTCCTTCTCTTGTGTTTCCTGCCTAGAGACCTTCCTTTAGCATTTTTTGTGAAGCTGGTTTTGTCATGCTGAATTCTCTTAGCTTTTGCTTGTCTCTAAAGGTGTTAATTTCTCCATCAAATATGAATGAGATCCTTGCTGGTTAATCTTGGTTGTAGGTTTCTCCCTTTAATCACTTTAAATATGTCCTGCCAGTCCCTTCTCGCTTGCAGAGTTTCTGCTGAAAGATCAGCTGTTAACCTTATGGGGATTCCCTTGTGTATTATTTGTTGCTTTTCCCTTGCTGCTTTTAATATTTTTTCTTTGTATTTTATTGTTGATAGTTTGATTAATATGTATCTCGGCATGGCTCTTTTTGGGTTTATCTTGTATGGGACTCTCTGCACTTCCTGGACTTGATTGACTATTTCCTTTCTCATGTTAGGGAAGTTTTCAACTATAATCTCTTTAAATATTTTCTCAGTCCCTTTCTTCTTCTCTTCTTCTTCTGGGACCCCTATAATTCAAATGTTAATGTGTTTAATGTTTTCCCAGAGGACTCTCAAGCTGTCCTCAGTTCTTTTCATTCTTTATCTTTATTCTGCTCCCTGGCAGTTATTTCCACCATTTTATCATCCATCTCACTTATCGATTCCTCTGTCTTAGTTATTCTGCTATTGATTTCTTCTAGATTATTTTTAATTTCAGTTATTGTGTTGTTCATCACTGTTTGTTTGCTCTTTAGTTCTTCTAGATCCTTGTTAAATGCTTCTTGTATTTTCTCCATTCTCTTTCCAAGATTTTGAATCATCTTTACTATCATTACTCTGAATTATTTTTCAGATAAGTTGCCTATTTCATTTTCATTTATTTTGTCTTGTAGGTTTTTACCTTGCTCCTTTGTTTATAATATATTTTTCATTGTTCTTTTCTTTCTTTCTTTCTTTCTTTTTTTTTTTTTTTGATGTATGAGGCTGTATTCCTGTTACTGGTTGTTTGGATTGAGGCGTCCAGCATTGAAGTTTGCAGGCAGCTGGATAAAGCCGGGTCTTGGGCTGAGATTAGGACCTCTGGGAGGTCTCACTCTGATTAATATTCCCTGGGTTCTGAGGTTCTCTCTTATTCCAGTGGTTTGGACTCAGAGCTCCCTCCCACCACAGGAATTCAGGCCCGACCTCTGGTCTGGGAAACAAGATCCTGCAAGCCAGTCACTTGGGGCTCCTCCCATCCCCTTAGGTGTCCATGGCCCCCCACCAGTGCCTGGTAGGTGCCCTAGTTGTGTGGAGACACGAGTTCCACATCCTCCTAGTGTGTCATCTTGACTCCACCCTCTGTCACTGGTATATTTAATGGACTTCTCTCTTGGGTCATGAATGAAATTTTCCACTTTATCAATTTTCAAGGAGTTTATGAATTCATCTATAATCAGCAGCTACATTTTTTTCTTGGGTTATTTATGTTCCACTGTTGATAAACATAAAATAACCAAATTTGAATTAAAAATTTCAAGTGAATCTATTTGTTAATAGTTTAACTTACAATAAACATTATAGCCTGAAATATTTGAAAAGTCTTCATTTATTATCCATCAATTTTATTTGTACTTTCTGGCATATCCAAGATTAAAAAAAATAGCATAACAATGTAAAATTAATTAAATATTGTTGTGACATTATTACAGTGATGAAGTAGTCTATAGCTCTTAGAAACCCATCTAATGTATTTTTTCTCTTGTTTAAAATTTAAGTTGATTTGATTGTGAAATATCTATTTTTTTTGAATTTCTTAAGTATTAAATGCACACACAATCTCTATTAACTCTCTTAGAGAATTTGTTGTCTATTATTTCTTTGCCATCACATGCTAACAATCTCTCTTGAAAACTGGGGTAAGAGTTCCTTGTAGGCTATAATCTCCTGGCAAATTTCCTCAAAGTAATATAAATATTTATATCACTGAAGGTGGCAGGTGAATAACCAATAAGAAAAAGGCCTTATTCTTCCTTTATCTTTAGATACCTCAGAGGACCTTAACTAAACCTAGAGAGGTCATGGTTGAATAGAAAACCTTATATCATCACTAGAATGAAAACTAGCACAGAAGAATGAGTACTCAGTTCTTAATTAACCAACCCAGGCATTAGGTATAGAGTTTGGAGAGATGTTCAGAAGTGGAAGAATGAGGAAAAGGCAGACTTCTCTGGGGTATGAATGATGCTTTAGTGAAAATCAAGACATGCTTATGCATATAAATTTAAGATTTTATGTTTCTGATATCATAATTTTGAAGTGTTCAAAACTACATCAAATAGAAATTAATATTTGGGTGCCTCAAAATTTACCTCTTTTTCTCCCTCCTAGTTCTCCAGCACTCATCCTTTATACAGACACAATACCTCCAGCTGCTATTGTTTTATAATTTCCAAGACATAAATATTCCATAGTATGTGGATATGCACAAGTCTAGATGTAGTACCTCAGTGACATAAATAGCTTTACCTTTTTATGGCAGCTAAGTTCATCTAAAGGAATTTGTTTTATTTTCTTGTATTTTTGGCTAAGAGTTTTCCATCTCTGATAATTTATGTCTTTGAAAATACCTAAAATGTATAGGTCAAAAACAAAAGGGAAAATGAAGAAATAAAACCCAAACCCAAACTCTATTATTGTTGTTGTTTTTTTTTAGGAAAAATGAGAGACCACTACCTTCCTGTACATATATTTGTCAATAAAATAATCAATAAATAATCTATAATAGGCATAGAAAAAGTTTTATTTGAGCCAAACTGAGCCCAGAAGACAGACTCTCAGATAACTCTGAGGAACTGCTACAGAGAGGCATGGTTTTCAGCACAGCTTTATGTCTTGTCAGAACAAAGAGCATTCAACAAGACAGGGAAAGATTCATTCAAGGTTTCAGAAAAAAAACAGAAGAGCATGTACACATCGAGTCAGTATAGCCTTGGCATCTGGGAAAAGAGATTTGTTGAAGGAGTACTAGCATTTGATGTCCCAGGTAGGGAGGCTTTTAATCTTTATTTTTAACATGGACATTCTTTATTTCTGGTTAATGCACCCTTTCCTTTAATGATTAAAGCAGATGTACAATGTATGCTTGATAGGCCACAAACAGGCTGTTTTAGTCAGCATAAAATACAAGTTAATTCATGTATATGCCAGAATAACATTCCCATACCTCAATGTATGAAAATTTCTTTCACCATATCCTATCACAACTAAAAAATTTGTCATTTCAAATGTATTGTGTTGCTTCTATAATGTTTAAGTTGATACAAAGCAGCTTTTAAGATAATGGGAATTTTAAAAAATTGATCCATTTGGAAGCTACTATTGTTCCCTTGGCAAAGTATGTGCCAAGAGACAAAATGTATCCTTTTTCATTGTAGCAAATAATAGAATAAAATCTGTCAGCTGTCACTTCCAGCTTTGGATAAAAATCCCCAGTAACCTTCTGAGAGAAATACGTTTTTCTAGATCTGGTCACCATAAATATCCTGTGTGTTCTAGAGGGCTGTTTTTATTGTTGTTTCCCAAAAGCAGCTAAATATTAGGTGGATATAAACTAACCAGAAATATGTTGCTACAGAACATCTCATATTTTTATTATTATTGTTTTATTTACATTTTTTAGTTTTGAGCATAATCAAGGTCACCAATCATTCATTTTGATGTTGCCAAGCAGTCAGCTTCCAGGCTGCCTACAAGCCTCCTGTCCTTGTAAACTGCCAATTTAAATTGAACTAAATGGTGTATAGTCTAAGTCACATATATTCTTATTGAAGTGAAAAAATAAGGTAAAAAACAGGCAAATAAAAATAAATATGGATACTGAAGTCCTCATTTCATCCAAGGAAAACTTTGTAAATGTGTCTATGAGATGCAAAATTGCTCATGGGTTGAAGTAAATAACCAGTAATGTCTCCTACAAATATGGGATTCTATGACTTATAACATAGAAAAATATATGAAGAATGTCATGCATTTTATCCCCACCACATCTAGCATGATGTGTATGTAATAGCAAACCATAAGGGCGGACATTCTCAACTAACCTTCAATCTTCAATGAAGTATTGATACGTGTGTGAGTTTTCACTTTTTACACTGCCTCCCTGCTGCTAGAGAACTTTCCCATCATGGACTCACCCTTTTATTTCTAAAGAAAATATTCCTTCTCCTTTTTAATTTCCATGCTGCTAAAGTACCACTATCCTAATCCCTTCAAACTCCATTCACTTCTTGATTCAGTTTTAAGACCAGGCTGGGTCTTTAAGGCTTAACACTCAGGATTCAAAGACATTCAACAGATCTATTTGTAATTATTGTTATCAAACAATTTTTTATAAGTAATAGAGGTCCAATACTGATATTAATATTTCTGCTCTATATAAGCTTTTACTTGGGAATGATAAAACTTTCTGTGAAAAAAAAATATATATAATGAATTTCCAGTGTCTAACAGATACTTATAGCATAAAATTTGTAAATAAAACTGGAGACACTGACAAACAGCTATATGTTTGACAAAAATCAGCTTCTGTCATGGACTTTATTTTGTCATAACCATCTGATTGAATGTACAAATAAAAGTTATGGTTTCATACAAACATGTATATCATTGTTATTTGCATAAACAATTGTCCTTGCTTCAATTTTGGTGGGAAACTGCATTTTGAGGTACTTATAATAGGTTATCTATCTTCCTACAAAGTCTTGTATAATAAGATTAGAAAATAGATCCAGGAGCTAAATACCTACTGTGTGCCAGGTGCTTTACATACTTAACTCTCACAACACTTTGCAGATGAATAAACAGAGAATCGGAGAGAGTAAATCACTCTCACAGTGTTAATGGGATTTTAATCTACATTTAACACCAACGTTGGGGGCTTTGAAATGTAACTATAATGTATAGTGTAAAAGCACTATACTTTGCTTTTACAATTCACTATAGTCCAATGAAATGCATAAGTAGAATTTATTAGCTGTACATTGAAGACAAGGAAATCAAAACAGACAGGCACACTGATGTGCATATGACCACACAGTAAGATAAAAGCAGAATCTAAATAAGACATTAAGTTACCTAAATTTCAGTCTTTCAATGAAATACTATTTTGTTACAAATTTAAATTCTGGGGTTTGCCTTGTTTCTAGTTTAAGTTCTGCCTTTCTAATTATCAGGGTGTTTCTTTTTCTCTTCAAAGTTATATGTTAATTATTTTTTCCTCACAAATCAGATAGACAGAATATTCTATATATGCAGAAAATAATGAACAATCTAAAACCAACATAAAAACAAATACTTAATTTTAAAAAATAATAAATTAATTTGTTTAAAATAGTCTAATAAGTGGCTTCTAGGTAAGTACTGAAGAAAGGAAAGCTAATGAAATTTAGAAGACCTGCTTTTGTATATACATTTTACAGATATTTTCAATGCCGTCACATGCCAATTTGTGTTGCTGTGCTTGTTTTACTACACCTTAATATGTCAATAGTATATAAGAATTCATTCAAATTTAAATAATTAAAAATCAGCATGCCACACTGCAGTAAACATAGAGACTTCCAAACTAAGAATAAATTAATTGATATATGAATAGTATTCTTTTTTTAGAGATTGCTCCCTGGCAGATGGATTCATACTATCTTATCTCATAACAAAGTATTCTGAAAACAAGTCCAGATAAAATTACATTGAATTATTAATTGTGTAGACAGCCTGAGGTTAATAATGATTCTGAGCTGCTCACATTTCTGAAAGCACTTTATTCTTCTAAACATGGCATTGCCAGAAACAATTACTAAGTCAAGAAGTGAGAAGGTAAAGTTACATGCAACTGAAATCATAATTAGCCTCTGACCCAATTTTGATACCAATTAAGTTCTACTCTTCTGTTTTTTCTTCTGAATAATGCAGATGTGTCTTTCTCTTCCTTTCATAAATATGCTTTAATATTTACTATTAAATGATGTCCTGTACCACATGGCTCTAATCCAGGAGCATCACTAATGAGAATTTAATAGTTCTTAACAGATTGCCATTAGTCAGTTCCAATGTCAACAGCCTGAAAAGGTTAAACTGAATACAAATAAATTGTCTCCTTTGTCTTCTCTTTCCAGAGAATGCACTGAAACAATTCATTTTACTTTGGGGGTTTGATGAGCAGAAAATTGTAATTTGTTTCTTCACAGACATCCCTTGAAGTTACATTACAGCAAAATCTGTGAAATGCACAGGATCATTTTGATCTTGACAAATAACAGATAGCCAGAATTTGAGGTTCAAAGGAGAAATAACTAAAACTGACCTTAGAAGAAAATTTGGTATAGAGATATAGTGGTAAGCAGGGAAAAGAGATATAATTCCTGACCAATAAAATCTAATAATCTTTGAAAATCAGTGTAGCATCTTAAAAAAGCTCTATTGGCCTAAATTTAGGAACAACAGTTCTAGCTATGCTTGTGAAATAGCTCTATGGCCTCAAGCATTAAAAAATCAGTGGAGGAGTGACATAATCAAGATGTTGATGCATGTCATTTCTGACTTCAGTTCTGCTCACAAGACTAAGTAGAAACTATCCATAGACAAGACATCACTGTGAAAATCACAGAACCTGGGGATGAGGCTGAAGCACTTCCCTGGACCACAAAGACTGAGAACAACCTCATTAAAAGAGTAAGAGGAACACCTTTGCTTTGATCTGAACACACCTAGCCCAGGATGGCATGGTGCTGTACCAAGCAGGCCCCCCAGGCCTACAGTTTTCACCAATGGAAAAAAGAGAACCCAAAGTGGATATCTACTTCCCCAGCATTGCAGAACATTTCCCAGGAGGCACACATAGGTCTTACTTCACATGGATCACTGGGAGAAACTGTGGAGCTCAAACACTGGGGGTCAGATAGAAAGAGTGGAGAAGGGCAGAGTTTACAGCAACCAGTACTCATATTTAGTGAACCTCATTCCTGCTTGCAGCATCACCTAAACAGAGATCACAGCCAGTGGCTCTGCCTATCTTCAGAGTTGATCCAGTGGCCCCATCAGGCCAGAAGTATTGGTTGGTAGTTCTGCCTGATTTGGGTTCCCAGCTAACAGGCCATACTGGTCATGGAGATTATGCTATGGTCTTACCCAAGCAGGGGAGGAAATTAGCATTGCCATCCAACTGCTAAGTGTAGCCTCCAGTTCCACCCAACAGGGAAGCCTGCCCATAGATGATCAGCAGCTTCAGAGCACATCCCATGGCCTGCCCAGGCAGGAAGTTAAGCCAGCAGCTCTGCCCAACTGTTGAGCACATAGCTTCTGGACACATATATCAGGTAGCCTGAACAATGATCCCAAGCAGCCTTAGAGCCAGCCTACAGTGTCACCCAGCCACAGAGCTCAACCTACAACCTCAGCCAGCAGAACTGCCCACCTATGGTCCTACCTGATTGCTGAACATAGCCTGCAGTCTTGCCCAGGCAGGGAGCCCAGCTGTGACCCTGTCCAATTGTGAAGCATAGCCTGAAGCTCCACTCAACAGGAAAGCCCAACCAGTGACATAGACCATCTGCAGAGCACAGGTCTCCAACTTCACTTAGCTGTGGGGTACAGCTAGAAGTCCCACCTAATAAGACAGCCTGGCCAGTGACTTTGAGCAACAAGGTCCAATGACCAATGCTGGAGCATAGCCAGTGGCTCACCTGACTGGGAAGCTCAGCCTGCAGCCCCACCCAAGTTCAGAGCATAGCCTGATGCTCTGACTGATTGCAGAGCACAATGTAAGGACCTGTCTGACCATGAATCAGAGCCCCTGTCCCTGCCTGTACATGGAGTCCAGCCAGTGGCACCATCCATTTAATGAGTACAGCCTGAGGACCCACCAACCAGGAATAACTGCAGAGCATAGTCTGCAGCCCTGCCCAATTGCAGACCAGTGGTACCACACTTCCAGAGAACACAGCTTATGACTCCATCCAACCAGTGGAAACTGACAGCCTAGCTCGTGGCCCCACCTGACTGTGAAACCACAGAGTTGCCTCGCTAGAATGTGGAACATAGCCAGCAGGCTTATCCAACCACAAAGCCCAGCCAGTGGTACTTTCCCTTACTTCAGAGCATGGGCAGTGGTCTTGACCAACTAGGACTCCAAAAGCAAGCTCCACCTGCCCATGGACACTACCAGCTAACCCATCCAGTATCCCAAGTTGAACTGACAGGTGAAAATCTTTCCCTGAGGAAGAAAACCTATGAAGTCTAGAAGGTTTACTCAAATGCACAGATACCAACACAAGGATTCAAAGATCATGAGGATCAGGTAAAAATTACACCACCAAAGGACACTAATAAACTGCCAGTAACTGACCCTGAAGACATGGGGATCTATGAACTGTGTGACAAAGAATTCAAAATAATCCTCTTAAACAATTTCAGCAAACTACAAGAACACAGACAGTTAAACGAAATTTGGAAAACATTGTAAGAACAAAATGAGAAGTTCAACAAAGAAACAGAACCCATCAAAAACAAAACAAAACCAAAACCCCACAAATAGAAATCCTAGACCTGAGAGCTTACAGGACATATGGTACAGGATTGAAGGAAATAATACATACATTATGAGACTCCTGGAAGGAGAGGAGAAAAATAAAAAAAAACAGAAAGTCTATTAAAGCAGTAATTACAAAATCTTCCAAAACGTTGTGGAGAAAAATGCACAACCAGATTCCTGACTCCCAAAAGAAAAATAGTTTAACCCAAAAAGAGTTACAATGAGGTACATTATAATTAAATTGTAAAAGTTAAAGACAGAGAGTTTTGAAAGTAGCAAGATAAAAGCAACTCATCAAATACAAGAGTCCCCATAAGATTATAAGCAAATTTTTCAGAAGAAATTTTGTAGGACAGGAGAGAGAGTGAGATGATATATTCAATACAATGAAAGAAAAAGCTATTGTCAAAGAATGCTATGCTGCCAAAGTTATCTTTAAGAAATTAAGGAGAGATAAATAGTTTCCCAGACAAACAAAAATTGAGGAAGTTCTTCACAATTAGATGTGTCTTACAAACATATGAATGTGTAAAACTTATCAGTAAAGGTAACTATCAAAGAATCAAAGTCAGATTCCCTAATATTATTATATAATGGCAATGAACCAATCAAAACACTAGTTTAAAAGTTTAAAAAGTATTAAAAATAACTATAACTACAAAAATTTATTATTGGAAACACAATATGAAATATATGTAAACTGTAACATCAATAAGTTAAATTATGAGGGGAAGAAATAAAAGTATAAATTTTCAGTATGCTATCCAAGTTAAACTGTTATCAGCTTAAAACAGAATGTTAGAAATATATTTTATGTAACTCTCATTGTAAACATAAAGGAAAAACCTGTGGTAGATATATAAAAGATTATGATAAAGGAATCAAATCTTACAGTCAAGAAAACCATCAGATCACAAAGGAAGACAGCAAGAGAGAAAGCAAGGAACAAAGTATCTACAAAACAGTGATAAAATAATTAACAAAATAGCAATCAAATGTCCTTATCTATCAATATTTACTTTAAATATAAATGGATTAAATCATAGAATCAAAAGACACAGAATGGCTGAATGGATGAAAAAAGCAGGATCCAATGATATGGTGTCTGCAAGAGACTCACTTTAGCTTTAACAACACACATAGGCTGAGTGGAAATGGAGGGAGAAAGATATCACAAACAGATCTATACTTATGCCAGAAAAAGAGATTTTAACATAAAAATGGTCAAAAAAGACAAAAAAAAATTATATAATATTAGAGGGATCAATTCATCAAGAAGCTAAAGTAATTATAAATATTTATGCACCTAACATCCAAGCACTTAAATGTATAAAGCCCATACTGACAGAACTAAAAGGAGAAATAAATAGCAATATAATAATAAATAGGGCTTTAATATCCCACTGTCAATAATGGAAAGATCATCTAGATAGAAAATCAATATGGAAAGAGCAGATTTTACAATCTATATATCAATACAATATATATATCAAATTGACCTAATAGACATATATAGAACATTTCATCTAACAACAGCACAGCAAATACATATTCTTCTAAAGCACACACAGAACATTTTCCAGGATAGATCATATTCTAGGTCACAAAACAAGTTTCAGCATATTCAGGAAGATAGAAACTATCTCAAGTTTTTTTTTTCTTCAAATACAATGGTATGAACTGGAAATCAACAGTAGGAGAAAAATTGGAAATTTCACAAATATATAGAAATTAAACATATACTCCTGAACAACGAATAGGTCAAAGAGGAAATCATATGGGAAATCAAAATATCTTGACACAAGTAAAAATATAAACACAACATATCATAACTTATGAGATGTAGCAAAAGCAGTTCTAAAGGGAAAGTTTATAGCTATAAATGCATACATCAAAAATAAAGATCTCAAATAAACAGCCTCACTTCACACTTCAAGGTACTAGAAAAAGAACAAATTAAGTCCAAAGTTATCAGAAAGAAGGAAATAATAAAGATTAAAAGAAATAAATGAAATATAGAATAGGAAAGCAATAGAAAAGATTTAATAAACTAAGAGTTGGTTCTTTAAAAGATAAACAAAATTGACAAAACTTTAGCTAGACTAATCAAGAAAAAAAGAGGACTCAAATAAAATTGTAAATGAAAGAGGAGACATTAAAATAAATATCACAGAAATAAAAAGGACCAAAGGAGACTACTATGAACAATTGTACGCTAACAAATTGGGCAGCCCAGACAAAACTGTACAAATTCCTGGAAACACACAGCAGACCAAGACTGAGTCATGAAAAAATAGAAAATCTGAACAGACCAGTAATGTGCAAATAGATTCAATTAGCAATAAAAAAACTTCCCAATAAAGAAAAATCTCAGGACCAGATGGCTTCCCTGGTGAATTCTACAGGGAGTAGCTTGATGGTTGGTAGTGTGAATGGGGGGATATATTCAAATGATTACAAAATTCTAGTTATAATATGAATAAATTCTGGAGATATGATGTACAGCATGGTGACTATAGTTAACAACATTGTGCTATATACTAGAAAGCTGCAATAAATGTACATCTTAAAAGTTATCAGGCTTCCCTGTGGTACAGTGGTTAAGAATCCGCCTGCCAATGCAAGGGACATGGATTCAACCTCTGGTCTGGGAAGATCCCACATGCTGCAGAACAACTAAGCCCATGTGCTACAACTACTGAGCTTGCTCTCTAGAGCCTGTGAACCACAACTACTGAAGCCTGTGTGCCTAGAGCCCGTGCTCTACAATAAGAGAAGCCACCGCAATGAGAAGCCCATGAACCACAATGAAGAATACCTCCTGCTCCCTGCAACTAGAGAAAGCCGGTGTGCAGCAATGAAGACTCAACACAGCCAAAAATAAATAAATAAAGTTATCACCACATCTAGATACAAAATGACAACTATGTGAGGTGATGCATGTGTTATTGTGGTAATCATTTCTCAATATACGTGTATATCAAATCATCCTGTAACAACATGTGATACGTCAATTATATCTCAGTCAAGCTGAAAAAATTTAAAAAGCAATGAAATACTTAAAACCAAAACCAAAAAAAAAAGATGCCAGCAGAAATCCTGTGTTGCTTGTCGGTGATGAGGGATTCCTCCTAATTCTAAAAACTGCATAATTTTAATTAAACACACTTTTTCTTTCATAAAATAAGATGTCAAATTTAGTAATTATAAAAAGTTTCCTTCATGAAATGAGTTCATGAAATTTCCTTCATAAAATAGAACTTCAAATTTAGTAACCTTAAGTGTATTCTAAAACAGTTGCTTATTAACTGTCAAAGTCAAATGAAAAGATTTAAGTAAACCTTTTCCTTAGTATCTTGTCAAAGTACAACTTAGTTTATATAAGCATATTTTGTGAGAAACAGATGCAGTCATATATTTTTTAGTAAAAGTCAACATAATTTATAAATTGTTCATAATATATGGAGTACAATGTTGAGAAAGAACTTTAAAGGGGAGAGAAAGTGTTAGAATATGCGGTCTGTGATCTTGAAGCATAAGCAGGGAGAAAATAAATAAGAGGTATAAATATAAGGACATGAAGTATCATATTATCAAATGTAATTGTGTGTGTGTGTAATGTGTACATATGTAACATCATAGCAAACCATAACTTTCTCCTATTACCTCACTTATTAATCTAGACCAATAGGAGTAATGGCCTCCATTCATACCAATGGCATGGAATATGTATGTGAATCCATTTGTTTGTACTTTTTCCATGTACATTTGTAGGTACATGAGGCTTTACAGGTGAAAGTAATGTCAAACAAGATGTCAAGAGTCTAGATATATGAAGAAATAATTAATGAAATAATTCAGCTGAGCTAGGAGGAGACACCTTGTCTTGTGATGAAGAGAGTAGCTAAATAATTGGCTTTTCAGCTGAAGAAACACTAACATTATTTTATCATCAACAACATAAAAGTATTGATCAGTTGTCACCATGCTTTGAGTAGGCTTCAGGTCAAAGAAATGATTTTAAATGATCTACATTTTATAAGGAAAATTGCTGAGGGGAAGAAAAAAAAGATGTCAGCTAAAATTTCCCTATTTAATTTTTAAAAAGAATTTTCCTATTCTGCTTTTTATAACTTCATTATAAAATGACTTCATTATAACTAACAGTTTAAAATATTATAGCAAAAAACCACCAAGGTGAAATAAATTGCTGTGGGAGTACTATGAATCTGTAATTGTACTGGCACCACAAAGACATCATTAGGTTCTGATTGGACAGTGTATATAGAGATACTAGCAGCCATAGATAAAACAATATACTATACTTTCAAACAAAAACTCATTTAAAGCCCCACATAGTGGTGAGTTCAATGATATTTATATACTTCTCCCTTGAGGCGAGCTGGCTATAAGAAGTTCTCATCTTCTCCTAGCTCTAAGAGTGGGCTTATGCCATATTTTTTTTTTTTTCTGACCAGTTACTGACCCAAAACTCTACTCTGATACCATCATGGATGTTAGAAATGTCAGGTAAACCTTTATACCTTAGTTTTCAAATCTACAGTTCTTTAAAAACATTTTTCCCAAAGTAGTAAAAGTAAAGATAAATAAAATGGCAGTTTTGATTCAATATTTCTACCATTGCGTTAATTTTAGGTCTTAGAAAACATTTTCTACTGTAATTAGTTTTATCATGAGTTTAGACTAACATTGGAACCTAACAGCATATAAAATGACATTAGATATTCTTTTTTAACTTTGGTGCCTAGGACATTCATTCTAAATTTCTAATATCCAACTCACTAAATTTAATTTTGGGTCAAAATAGTTTTAAACATACATTTATTTAAGTTAGATTTGCACATGCATTGTCTTTCTGCTGTATTCACAATTTCATGGTGTTACCTCAAAAGCCCTGTAGGGTAAGACCAACATTACCAACCAATTTAGTCCTCTTTGAGAGAAAGGATTAGAGCAATTCAGCACTGCTGAATCAGGCAAGTGCAAATGATTGATTGCAGTAAGCTATCAGAAGAGCTGTTATGTTACACCATGAAAGTTGGCAGCCCATGCTGATCACATTAGAGAAAAGGTTAGATTATGTATTTTCAGACTCACTTGTACATCTGGTACTAATGGCATTGTCATTATCATTCCTGAAAATGGAAAGAAAAAGCCTGGAAATGACATCACGAAGGGGA
Organism: Stenella coeruleoalba; assembly: GCF_951394435.1. Lineage (NCBI taxonomy): Eukaryota > Metazoa > Chordata > Mammalia > Artiodactyla > Delphinidae > Stenella > Stenella coeruleoalba. Next base: position 33,733,363 of record NC_137164.1, on the reverse strand, counting down.
AAAAAGAAATTTAAGAAATAATTATGTACATGCTTTTAAAACAAAGGGACATATTGTGAAACAGGATGTCCAATGAATGTGGTGAAAAACAATTTAATTAATTTTCAAAAAGTACATTTACTTGTTATAAGCCTAGTATTAAACACCAGTGAACATTTTCATACTGAAAAAATTAAAAACCTCTTACTAAATCATAGAACATAAGTTAACCAATGATTAGTCTTTGAAACTGAAGTTAGATTTGCCCTTTAATTGTCATTGTCTTTAAGATTTAATAGCCATAGAATGACTTTAAATTATATATGTGATAATCTTTGTTGAGAGGTATAAAACTTTATACTCAAATAACTTCACAAATAATTTTTCATTCTGATAACAGATCTGTAAATGGAATTTTATTTTCTTTATGTAACATAATTGTTTTCTACTTAAGAATGGTAGCATTAATACAAAATCATAAACACATTCCAGATTAAATTTTTCTTTTTTGTTATATCCTGAGAGTACAGTTCTGAGGCATGGATCTTATAACATGGAATGACTCATGGTCCACAAGTGCTGGGAGACAAGAGACTTTCTATGGGTCTATTGAATTTCTGTAGGTCTATGAGCAAGGCACTGACTGCCCTTTATTCAAGAATGCTTGTACAGTGAACCACCGTAATAGATAGAGGTGGATAGTGCCTCCTTCTGGAGCAAAGAGCAGATATGCTCAGTACCCATAAAAGATTCAGAGTCCCAAAGCCCTTATCCTGCTATGCATCTCACTGAGTGTGCATGTATCATACAGTACTCTTCATACTGCCCTGTAGAAACTACTGCTCAAGAAATTGGTGCAAAAATGCTAATACTTTGACTTCTGCTATAGCTGTGAGCAATAAGCTGCCCTGTTGCTCTGGGTAACAAACTGTCCATTTTCTTTAGTGCAGAAGTCTTATATCTTCTACCATCATCCATGAAACTCTGACAAGCTAACTAGTTAACTTGCCAGTAGGTAAAATCTCAGACCATTTATAGATGTTTGCAGAGAGGAACCCCACATTGACTGCTAACTGATTCTCTTAAGTATAACTATAATTCCTACCCATTTAATAATTTTGTTGTTGATTTTTTAAGTCATAGGAATTTATAGCCCCAAATCTTTGGGTTGACCCCAGCACACAATTCTTTACACCATCAAGTTATGGATCATTTGAAGAGACAGAATGACTGACTCTGCTACCCTGGGAGAAACAGACTTCTGAACTCCACTTCCGAGAAAGATTCATGTAAGATTTCTCCTGAAATCGAATTGGTTTAGATATTGGGCAGCCAAAAAGAAATTAGTTAGTACATTAATAAAATAAGAGAAAAAAGAAATAATAAACTAAAGTAAAAGATGTTCTCTAATATATCTATGAATTCGAGTACTTTATAAACTATATGTAAGACAGGAGTTTTACCACTTCTTGTCAATTTATATGGTGTAATACATCCAACGTGTTTTACATTGTCTTGCTACTTTATGTTGTCATTCCCTTTACTACCCCTGGTATGCTTTTCCTCCCTGAGCTTAATTGTGTATGTTTTATTTTCAAGCATTCCCACTACTACAAAAATAAATATATTTAATTTTTTCTAAATTCTTCAAAAACAAACACATAAACATGCAAATATATAGTAGCCTAAGTTATCTATCCTCAATATCAGATGTTCATTCAACTACTTGATTTATAGGAGCAGACTTCAAAATCAACTATCAAATTCAATCAAATCATATTATATTGAGCATTCTAAAGAGGATGCCTAAAATAAATCAGCTAAATAATTAGGTATCTAGAAAAAAATCTGTGATACTGCTGCCTTCTACCTTGCTTTATCCTATAATCTGTTTGGTATTTTATAATCCTAAAGTGCATTGAATTGACACTCTTGGTACAGCACTCTTTTTCATTGGGAATTATAAAAAATCCCTTCAGTGGTTATGACTGTGTATCTCTCTGGTATTTGTAACACAATATTTTGCTCACTTGCAGATCATGAAAGCACTTCTGTAGCTCATCTTCTATTTTTACCCTAATAAAAATAGGGTCTGAATTCACACCCTAGGGAAAAAACATAGAGAATATTGTTCAAATTTATATTTTATAATGAAAGATTATGGTTTTTACCACAATTTGTACATTCTCTTCTAAAAATTTTATTGAAGTATAGTTGACTTACAATGGGTGTTTAATTTCTGCTGTACAACAAAGTGACTCAGTTATACATATATATCTTCTTTACATATTGTTTTCCATTATAATTTATCACAGTATATTGAATATAGTTCCCTGTACTATACAGTAGGACCTTGTTTTTTATCCATCCTATATGTAATAGTTTACATCTGCTGTAAAGTCTTTACCATTAGCCAAGTGATAATTTGTGTTGCTTATGCCTAAAGTAATTGCAATAATAATTTTCACAGCAATGATAAAAATGAATGCACATCCCTTAATTTTCCTTCCAGTTAATTTTTCTTTAAGTTAATTAAGGATTTTGATTGATTTCTTGTAGAGAAGAAGTAGACTGTAATAGCCACTCAGATCACCACCATTTAAAACAGAATTTCTGACTTTAGGCTAAAAGTTCCTTTAAAGTGCCATTTTCCCCCAAATAATTTCTATTGGTCTCTGTTACCTCTACCTGAAAGGTATGATACCACCATTGAAAAGGGCTGCAGTGAATGGTGGGTTAAGTTTCAGCAGGAAGACTGGAGAAAATACTAAGAGGTTGAGGGACACAATCCACTCACTAGTCATACACTCTGTAAGTTGCTTTTGTATATAAGACTCTTACAGATACTAGAGGATAAGTGAAAATACAGAAACATAGCACACCTTGAGTGATAGGTGCTATAACAAAAATAGTATAAAGGTCAATAAAGCACAGAGGAGGGGGTGGTTAACTATTTGCTCAGTGAAAGATGAAGGAAAGTCCAGGCAGTGAGATGAGCATGGACAGGAATGAAAGGGCATGGCTGTTTAGGGAAATGATGAAAAGCTCAGTTTGCTTGGAGCAGCAAGTGAAGACCTAAAGAAAAATGGAGAGGAAACTGATACAATGTATAAAAATGAATTCAGAGTGACTCATAAATGGATGCATATAACATGTTACATCTTAAGTTTTAAATCCCAAGCTTTATTAATAGTACATTAATAACAGATTCAGCCAATTCCTTCTTTATATGAAAATCCTTCTTTACTTAGTTGTTTATTCATCTTGGTTGATACTCTGTGAGCAACTTGAATCTGTACAACTACACATTATTTCTAGAAAATATCCTTGATGTTTTCTTTAAACTTTCTTTCACCATGTCACCATTAGCCCCATTGGATCTTATGAATGTAATCTGCATGCCTTTTGGCTTGTTTCACACCTTCTATCTGTTTGTTGTGCATTCAGATTAATTCACCTAGGATGTAAGGATTATTAATTCACTATATATATATATATATATATATATATATTTTTTTTTTTTTTTGCGGTACGCGGGCCTCTCACTGTTGTGGCCTCTCCCGTTGCGGAGCACAGGCTCCAGACACGCAGGCTCAGCGGCCATGGCTCACGGGCCCAGCTGCTCCATGGCATGTGGGACCTTCCCGGACTGGGGCACGAACCCCTGTCCCCTGCTTTGGCAGGCAGACTCTCAACCACTGTGCCACCAGGGAAGCCCTAATTCACTATTTTTAATGTAAAATATATCAAATATGCAAGTGTCAAAAACATGTACAACTAACAAATATAAGTGATTTAAAATCATACTCATTCTTGTAGATAGATAATTTTTTTCCAATAATTCACTATCTCATCCTGAAAGAGAATCCTATGTCCTTTGCTCTTCGTGATGTGACTTGCAGTGTCTCCTATTGAAGGAGTATACTTTCCTGCCCCATTAACATAGGGTTTAGCCATATGACTTGCTTTGGCAAATGGAAGTGAGTGGATGTGATAGAGTCCACATCCAAGAAGAAACTTTTCAGAGTCATGCTTTAGCCTGGATTCAGAAGTAAAAAGATATATGGGGCAGAAGTAGAGGAGCAGCTGACAAGCAGTCAACATATAACAAAACTGACAAATAAAACTTATGTGTTGAAAACAAAAAAAGTGGGGGAATCATTTACTATTGCAGCAAAACTAAGTAATATACCAGTGTACCCCAAACCCAGATTAAGACACAGCAGATCAGGAGAGACCTTCAAGATGGTGGAGGAATAAGATGTGGAGATCACCTTCCTCCCCACAAATACATCAGAAATACATCTACATGTGGAACAACTCCTACAGAACACCACTGAATGCTAGCAGAAGACCTCAGACTTCCCAAAAGGCAAGAAACTCCCCACGTACCAGGGTAGAGCAAAAGTAAAAAGGAATAAGAGAAACAAAAGAATAGGAATGGGACCTGCACCTCTGGGAGGAGCTGTGAAGGAGGAAAAGTTTCCACACAATAGGAAGCCCCTTCACTGGTGGATACGGGGTGTGGCAGGGGGGAAGCTATGGAGCCATGGAGGATAGCACAGCAACAGGGGTGCAGAGGGAAAACTGGAGAGGTTCCCATGTAGAGGATCGGTGCAGACCAGCACTCACCAGCCTGAGAGGCTTGTTGTCTCACCCACCTGGGGCAGATGGAGGCTGGGAGCTGAGGCTCTGACTTTGGAGTTCAGATCCCACGGAGAGGACTGGGATTGGCTGCATGAACACAGCCTGAAGAAGGCTAGTGTTCCACAGTAGCCAGGAGGGGCTCCGGGAAAAAGTCTGGACTTGCCTAAGAGGTGAGAGACAATTGTTTCAGAGTGCGTGAGGAGAGGGGATTCAGAGCACCACCTGGACAAACTCTGGAGACGTGTGTGAGCTGCTGCCATCAGCATGGACACTACAGACAGGCATGAGATGCTAAGTTGGCTGCTGCAGCCACCAAGAAGCCTGTTTGCAAACACAGGTCACTATCCACACCTCCCTTCCCGGGACCCTGAGCATCCCACCATTGCCAGGGTCTCGTGACCCAGGGACAACTTCCCCGGGAGAACACATGGTACACCTCAGGCTGTTGCAACATCACGTCGGCCTCTGCTGTAGCAGACTAAACCCGCATTCCATACCCCACCTTCCCCCTGGCCTGAGTGAACCAGAACCTTCTAATCAGCTGCTACTTTAACCTGGTCGTGTCTGGGCAGGGAACAGATGCCCTCAGGTGAACTACACTCAGAGACTGGGCTAAATCCAAAGCTGAACCCCAGGAGCTGTGCGAACAAAGAGAAAGGGAAATCTCTCCCAGTAGCCTCAGGAGCAGCAGATTAAATCTCCACAATAAACTTGATGTACCCTGCATCTGTGGAATACCTGAATAGACAATGAATCATCCCAAAAATGAGGCAGTGGAGTTTGGGAGCAACTGTAGACTAGGGGTTTGCTTTCCACATCTAATTTGTTTCTGGTTTTATGTTTATCTTAGTGTAGTATTTAGATTTTATTATCATTGGTAGATTTGTTTGATTTGGTTGCTCTCTTCCTTCATATATACATATATATATATATGTATATACATATATTTGTCTTTTTTCTCTTTTTGTGAGTGTGTATGTGTATGCTGCTTCTGGTGATTTTGTCTGTATAGCATTGCTTTTAGCATTTGTCCTAGGGTTATGTCTGTCCATTTAGTTTGTTTGTTTGTTTGTTTTTAGTACAGTTTTTAGCACTTGTTATCATTACTGGATTTGTTTTTGGATTGGTTTCTCTCTTCTTTCTTTCTTTTTTTATTACTTTTCAATATTTTGTTTTTAATAATTATTTTTCATTTCAATAACTTTATTTTATTTATCTTCTTTCTTTCTTTCTTTCTTCTTTCTTTCTTTCTTTCTTTCTTTCTTTCTTTCTTTCTTTCTTTCTTTCTTTCTTTCCTTTCTTTCTTTCTTTCTTTCTTCTCCCTTTTCTTCTGAGCCATGTGGCTGACAGGGTCTTAGTGTTCTGGCTGAGTGTCAGGCCTATGCCTCAGAGGTGGGAGAGCCAATTTCAGGACATTGGTCCACCAGATACATCCCAGCTCCATGTAATATCAAATGGCAAATATCTCCCAGAGATCTCAATCTCAACACCAAGACCCAGCTTCATTCAATGACCAGCAAGATACAGTGCTGGACACTCTATGCCAAACAACTAGCAAGACAGGAACACAACCCCACTCATTAGCACAGAGGCTGCCTAAAATCATTATAAGGTCACAGACAGCCCAAAACACACTGCCAGACATGATCGTGCCCACCAGAAAGACAAGATCCAGCCTCATCCACCAAAACACAGGCAACAGTCACCTCCAGCAGGAAGCCTACACAACCCACTGAACCAAACTTAGCCATTGGGGGCAGACAGCCAAAAAGAAATGGGAACTACAAACCTGCAGCCTGTGAAAGGTGGTCCCAACACACAGTAAGCTAAACAAAATGAGAAAACAGAGAAACACACAGCAGATGAAGGAACAACGTGAAAACTCACAAGACCAAACAAATGAAGAGGAAATAGGCAGCCTACCTGAAAAAAATTCAGAGTAATGATAGTAAAGATGATCCAAAATCTTGGATATAGAACGTAGAAAATACAAGAAACGTTTAACAAGGACCTAGAAGAACTAAAGAGCAAACAAACAATGATGAAAAATAAAATAAATGAAATTTAAAATTCTCTAAAAGGAATCAATAGCAGATTAACTGAAGAAGAAGAATGGATAAGTGACCTGGAAGATAAAATAGTGGAAATAACTACTGCACAGCAGAAAAAGAAAAGAGAATGAAACTAATTGAGAACAGTCACAGAGAACTCTGGACGACTTTAAATGCACCAACATTCAAATTATAAGGGTCCTAGAAGAAGAAGAGAAAAAGAAAGGGACTAAGAAAATATTTCAAGAGATTATAGTTGAAAACTTCCCTAATATGGGAAAGGAAATAGTCAATCAAGTCCAGGAAGCACAGAGAGTCCCATATAGGATAACTCCAAGGAAAAACACACCAAGACACATACTACTAAAACAATCAAAAATTAAATACAAAGAAAAAATATTAAAAGCAGCAAGAGAAAAACCACAAAAAACATAGAAGGGAATCCCCATAAGGTTAACAGCTGATCTTTCAGCAGAAACTCTGCAAGCCAGAAGAGAGTGACAGGACATATTTAAAGTGATTAAAGGGAAAAACCTACAATGAAGATTACTCTACCCAGCAAGGATCTCATTCATATTCGATGGAGAAATTAAAACCTTTACAGACAAGCAAAAGCTAAGAGAATTCAGCACCACCAAACCAGCTTTACAACAAATGCTAACAGAACTTCTCTAGGCAGGAAACACAAGAGAAGGAAAAGACTGACAAAAACAAACGCAAAACAATTAAGAAAATGGTCATAGGAACATACAATTCAATAATTACCTTAAATGTAAATGGGTTAAATGCTCCAGCCAAAACATAGGCTGAATGGATACAAAAACAAGACCTGTATATATACTGTCTACAAGAGACCCACTTCAGACTTAGGGACATATGCAGACTAAAAGTGAGGGGATGGAAAAAGATATTCCAAGCAAATGGAAATCAAAAGAAAGCTGGAGTAGCAATACTCATATCAGATAAAATAGACTTTAAAATAAAGAATGTTACAAGAGACAAGGAAGGACACTACATAATGATCAAGGGATCAATCCAAGAAGAAGAAATAACAATTGTAAATATTTATGCACCCAACATATGAGCACATTTATACATAAGGCAAATGCTAACAGCCATAAAAGGGGAAATCGAAAGTAATACAATCATGGTAGGGGACTTTAACATCTTATTTTCATCAATGGACAGATCAACCAAAATGAAAATAAATAAGGAAACACAAGCTTTAAATGACATATTAAACAAGATGGACTTAATTGATATTTATAGGACATTCCATCCAAAAACAACAGAATATACTTTCTCCTCAAGTGCTCATGGAACATTCTCCAGGATAGATCATACCTGGAGTCACAAATCAAGCCTTGATAAATTTAAGAAAATTGAAATCATATCAAATATATTTTCCACCACAATGCTATAAGAATAGATATCAATTACAGGGGAAAAATCTCTAAAATATAGAAACACATGCAGGCTAAACAATATACTACTTAATAACCAAGGAATCACAGAAGAAATCAAACAGAAAATCAAAAAATAACTAGAAACAAATGACAATGAAAACATGAAAACCCAAAACCTATGAGATGCAGCAAAAACAGTTCTAAGAGGAAAGTTTATAGCAATACACTCCTACCTCAAGAAACAAGAAACATCTCAAATAAACAATCAAACAGTACACCTAAAGGAATTAGAGAAACAAAAACAAAAAAACCCCTAAGTTAGCAGAAGGAAAGATATCATAAATATCAGATCAGAAATAAATGAAAAAGAAATGAAGGAAAAATAGCAAAGATCAATTCAACTAGCAGCTGGTTCTTGGAGAAGATAAACAAAATTGATAAACCATTAGCCAGGCTCATCAAGAAAAAAAGGGAGAAGACTCAAACCAATAGAATTAGATATGAAAAAGAAGTAACAACTACAGTGCAAAAAACAAAGGATCATGAGAGATTACTACAAGCAACTATATGCCAATAAATTGGACAACCTGGAAGAAATGGACAAATTCTTAGAAAAGCACAACCCTCCAAGACTGAACCAATAAGAAAGAGAAAATATAAACAGGTGAAACACAAGCTGTGAAATTGAGACTGTGATTAAAAATCTTCCAACAAACAGAAGTCCAGGACCAGATGGCTTCACAGGCAAATTCTATCAAACATTTAGAGAAGAATTAACACCTATCCTTCTCAAACTCTTCCAAAATATACCAGAGGGAGGAAGACTCCCAAGCTCATTCTACAAGGCCACATCACGCTGAAACCAAAACCAGACAAAGATTTCACAAAGAGAGAAAACTACAGGCCAATATCACTGATGGACATAGATGCAATAATCCTCAACAAAATACTAGCATACAGAATCCAGCAGCACATTAAAAGGATCAAACACCATGATCAAGTTGGGTTTATCCCAGGAATGCAAGGATTCCTCAATATATGCAAATCATTTAGTGTGATACATCATATTAACAAATTGAAGGAGAAAAACCATATGATCACCTCAATAGATGCAGAAAAAGCTTTTGACAAAATTCAACACAAATTTAAGATTAAAACCCTCCAGAAAGTAGGCACAGAGGGAATTTACCTCAACACAATAAAGGGCATATATGACAAACCCACAGCCAACATCATTCTCAATGGTGAAAAACTGAAAGCATTTCCACTACGATTCAGAACAAGACAAGGTTGTCCACTCTCATCACTATTATTCAACATAGTTTTGGAAGTTTAATCAGAGAAATCAGATAAGAAAAAGAAATAAAAGGAATCCAAATCAGAAAAGAATAAATAAAGCCATCACTGTTTGCAGATGACATGATACTATACATAGAGAATCATAAAGGTGCTACCAGAAAACTACTAGAGCTAATCAATGAATTTGGTAAAGTAGCAAGATAAAAAATTAATGCACAGAAATCTCTTGCATTCCTAACACTAATGATGAACAATCTGAAGAGAAATTAAGGAAACATTCCCATTTACCATTGCAACACACAGAATAAAATACCTGGGAATAAACCTACCTAAGGAGACAAAAAACCTGTATACAGAAAACTATAAGACACTGATGAAAGAAATTAAAGATGATACAAACAGATGGAGACATATACCATGTTTTAGGACTGGAAGAATCAACAGTGTGAAAATGACTATACTACCCAAACCAATCTACATTCATTGCAATCCCTATCAAACTACCAATGGCATTTTTCATAAAAGTAGAACAAAAAATTTCACAATTTGTATGAAAACACAAAAGACCCCGAATAACCAAAGCAATCTTGAGAAAGAAAAATGGAGCTGGAGGAAACAGGCTCCTGGACTTAAGACTATACTACAAAGATACAGTAATCAAGATAGTAAGGTACTGGAACAAAAACAGAAATATAGATCAATGGAACAGGATAGAAAGCCCAGAGATAAACCCACACACTTATTGTGACCTTATTTTTGATAAAGGAAGCAAGAACATACACTGGAGAAAAGACAGCCTCTTCAATAAGTGGTCTTAGGAAAACTGGACAGCTGCATGTAAAAGAATGAAATCAGAACAATCTTTAACACCATACACAAAAATAAACTCAAAATGGATTAAAGACCTAAATGTAAGGACAGACACTATAATACTCTTAGAGAAGACATAGGCAGAACACTCTATGACATAAATCACAGCAAGATCCTTTTTGACCCTCCTAGAGAATTGGAAATAAATACACAAATAAACAAATGGGACCTAATGAAACTTAAAATCTTTTGCACAGCAAAGGAAACCATAAATAAGATGAAAAGACAACCCTCATAATGGGAGAAAATATTTACAAATGAAGCAACTGACAAAGGATTACAAGCAGCTCATGCAGCTCAATATCAAAAACACAAAAAGACTAATCCAAAAATGGGCTGAAGACCTACATAGACATTTTTCCAAAGAAGATATACAGATTGCCAATAAACACATGAAAGAATGCTCAACATCACTAATCATTAGAGAAACGCAAATCAAAACTACAATGAGGTAACACCTCACACCAGTCAGAATGGACATCATCAAAAAATCTACAAACAATAAATGCTGGAGAAGGTTTGGAAAAAAGGGAACCCTTTTGCCCTATTGGTGGGAATGTAAATTGATATAGCCACTATGGAGAACAGTATGGAGGTTCCTTAAAAAACTACAAATAGAACTACCATATGACCCAGCAATCCCACTACTGGGCATATACCCTGAGACAACCATAATTCAAAAAGAATCATGTGCCACAATGTTCATTGCAGATCTATTTACAATAGCCAGGACATGGAAGCAACATAAATGTCCATTGACAGATGAATTGATAAAATGGATAAAGAAGATGTTACACATATATATATAATGGAATATTACTCATCCATAAAAAGAAGAAAAATTGAGTTATTTTTATTGATGTGGATGAACCTAGAATCTGTCATACAGAGCAAAGTAAGTTAGAAAGTTAAAAACAAATACCATACACTAACACATATATATGGAATCTAAAAGAAAACAAAATGGTTCTGAAGAACCTAGGTGCAGGACAGGAATAAAGATATAGATGTAGAGAATGGACTTGAGGACACAGGGAGGGGGAAGGGTAAGCTGGGATGAAGTGAGGGAGTGGCATGAACTTATATATACTAACAAATGTAAAATAGATAGCTAGTGGGAAGCAGCCACATAGCACAGGGAGATCAGCTCGGTGCTTTGTGACCACCTAGAAGGGTGGGATTGGGAGGGTGGGAGGGAGACACAAGAGGGAGGAGATATTGAGATATATGTATAGCTAATTCACTTTGTTTTAAAGCAGAAACTAACACAACATTGTAAAGTAATTATACTCCAATAAAGATGTTAAAAAAAAAAAAGACACAGCAGATCACCATTCATAAAAGGTTTGTAAAGGTAATGTTGTAGTATAAGCTGCAGATAAGGAGTTAGAGCATTATATCCTGAATAGAAATCAGGACACCCACAAGTTGTAATGGCAGGCTTTGAGAAGAAGGAAAGGAATCAGGAAAATTCAATACATGGAATTGAAACAATTGTTATCCATATGGAAAATAAAATCAAATTGGATCTCTGGCTTATAACACATTGAATATTCCAGGTAGATTAAAAATGTAAATTTGCTAAAGAAAAAAATTGTAAAAGTGTAAAAGAAATATAAACCAATATCTTTTTTTTTTTTTTTGCACTACGCAAGCCTCTCACTGTTGTGGCTTCTCACGTTGCGGAGCACAGGCTCTGGATGCGCAGGCTCAGCGGCCATGGCTCATGGGCCTAGCTGCTCTGTGGCATGTGGGATCTTCCCGGACCAGGGTACGAACCCGTGTCCCCTGCATCGGCAGGCGGACTCTCAACCACTGCTCCACCAGGGAAGCCCAGGCCAAGATCTTTAACCTCAGATTAGGAATGATCTCTTTAGTAAGGTATAACATACACAAACTATAAAAAAATTGATATATATTTTTGCATTGAAACTTTAATTCTCATACAAAAATTGGGTAAATGAATTTTTTAAAATAAAACAACAGACTGAGAGAATTAATAGATAACATAAGAATAATAGATAGTATTAATAGAATTAATTCTAATTCTATTGATAGAATTAATATTATTAACACAATTCATAGATAACATAAGAATTAAAGGATAACCAAGAATTAATAGATAACATAAATAACTCCTAAAAATAATATGAAAACAAAAAGCAATTCAATTAGCAAAAGGAACAATACATGTAAAAGCACTTATCAAAAGAGGAAGATAAAATAATAAACATATCATAAGAAGTTTAATTTCATTACTCATTGAGAAAATAAAAATGAAATCAACAATGATAGATTCAGACTGGCATTAATATGAATGCCCAACAACATTTGGTGTTGACCAAAAGGAGAAAAAAGGAAACTTTCATTCCCTCTTTATGGGAATATAATTGGCAAAAACATTTTGAAAACTCTTACACAGTAATGCATAAAGTTGATGTGACAGGCAGAACAATGATACAAAAGATGTCAGTTTCTTAATCCTCATAACTTGTTAGGTTACATGCAAAAGAGGATTAAAGTTGCAGATATAATTAGGGTTGCTAATCAGCTGATCTTAAAATAGGTAAATTACTCTGTATTATCTGGCTGGACCCAATGTAATAATATGAGTCCTTAAATGTGGATAAAGTTTCCCAGCTGTCGTCAGAGGGAGATATGATTATGGAAGAGGTCAGAGTGATGAGATGTGAGAAGGAATAGACTTATCATAGCTGGTTTTGAAGATGCAGAAGGGAACCATAAGCCAAAGAATGTGGGCAGCCTCTAGAACTAGGAAAGGCTAGGAAACAGATACTCATTACAGGCTCCTGAAAGAAATGCAGCGCTGTTAAAGTAACACTGATTTCAGCTCAGTGAGACCTGTGTCAGGCTTATGATCTACAGAACTGTAAGAAAATAAATATATGTTGTTTTAAGCCACTCATTTTGAAGTTATTTATTTATTTATTTATCTTTTTTTTTTTTGCGGTATGCGGGCCTCTCACTGTTGTGGCCTCTCCCGTTGCGGAGCACAGGTTCCAGACACGCAGGCTCAGCGGCCATGGCTCATGGGCCTAGCCGCTTCGCGGCATGTGGGATCTTCCCGGACCAGAGCACGAGCCCGCGTCCCCTGCATCAGCAGGCGGACTCTCAACCACTGCGCCACCAGAGAAGCCCCATTTTGCAGTAATTTGTTACAGTATCAATACAGTTGAAAAGGTACATATTCTATTAATCAGTAATTCTACTTCTAAATATAAGCTCTTGAGAAACGCTTACATTTTTGCACAATTAGATATAAATAAATCTGTTCATTGCTGCATTTTTTGTAATAGAGAAAGTTGGAAACAAGTGTTAGTGGGGGAATGAATGTAGTCACACAGGTTATGTTCTTGAACAGCTAAAATAAACCAACTATATCTTAATAGTCCACCATAAGTAAATTTCAAACCTACAATATTGAAGCCAAAAGCAATCTGCAGAATGACATAAACGGCACAATACCATTTATACAAAATTTTAAAACACACAAAACAATACCTTTATATTATTTTTGAATACATACACATATGGTAAATTTTTAAAAACATGAATGGGAAAGATCCACACAAGCTGGAGAGTGCTGGTTTGTTTTACGGAGCAAATGAGGGAATGAGATGTAGTGTCTTTGTAGAAATGGGGTATAAAGGAGGCTTAAGCAATTGAATCCAAAGAATTATAAAATTCTTATAAAATACTCAAAACGGATGAAGCAATGTTAGAATTTACAGAATATTGACAGTTACACAAGGTTTCATCATTTTTGAAATATTTTAGTTTGTTTTGAAATATTTTCATACTGTAAAATATAAAAACAGAGAAAAGAGAGAAAAGTGAAAGTGAAAGCTCTGGGTTGACTTCTAGCTCTGGTAATTACTATAATAGGATTTTAGGCAAAACTAGGATTCAGTAAGCTCAGTGAATATGACACCATAGGATGTATTCTAAACCACTAGGGGCACCACCAGAGACCTTAGTAAGGAAAAGATCATTTCTCTGTGTACATCAGAAAATTCCTCCCTATAACTTAAGATACACCACAATATCTCAATTTTTCAGGTGAAGTAAGTGAGGCTAACTTTCAACAGAGTTTGTCTGAACCTTAAATGTACAAAAACTTGTGAATATAAAATACCTAGTGTCAATTCAAAGAAAACCACACAGTGCAAGAGCTGTGAGTTTAAGTTTTATTCAGGATCTTACTGAGGACTATAGCCTGGGAAACAGCCTCCCAGATAGCTCTGAGGAACTGCTCAGAACAGGCAGGGGGAAAAACCAGTATATATATATGATTTTTGGCCAGGGAATACGTGCACTCAAACATACATTTTGGTAAAATGTCACTTCTAGTCACAAATAACAGGTATCTCAGTTAATGACTTTAATACTTTTCTATGGATAGGAAGTTGTAAGAATCTGGGTTTATTAAAATTCTTCCTGAAATATACCTCAAACTTTGTAAGAGGCCAGTTTTGCCAAAGCACAGTGTGCCTCATCCTGTTTTTCTCTAAAACCCTTTCAGTGCACTGTCAGTCATCAACTGCAGGGGCTAGTGACTTAATTCTTATAGTATAGTGAGCAAAATTCTTTGTTTTATGCTAGCATAAATAGCTATTCCCCATAATGTCAAGCTTTCTTTCACTCCCTGCCCTCCTGCCTTTCCTTTATCTAGTATGCTCTATAAGCAAGACGTGTAAAGAAAAATCCTGTTGTTTTGTGCCTATCAATAGCAATGCTATGGCTAGAAATGCATGCGGACACTCATCTGGGCCCACCAAGCTCCCCACAGATATCTCCTCTTTCAAAACCCATGCTGTGGCTGGACTAGCCCTTGTTGTTCTTACTATGATTGCAAGATGCCCTTAGAAATAACTATCAGGAGACTTTGAAAGACAATGTTTATTACTCACAAGCCCTGGATGGTACACAGCACAAATGGGTCCTCGTAGTGAAGTGGGGGAGGGTAGTGAGGCAGAGGTTGGGAAGTGGGGGAGGCGGGGGTGTGGGGAGGTGGGAGAGTAGGTCTGGGCTTCTGATTTTATTAGGGTCAAGGGTGGGGACCTGTTTTCTCAGGTTCACACCTTATTGGTGAATTTAAAGTACAAGAGCAGGAATTAGAGTGTGAGAAGGGTAAAACAAGTGGTCAAAAGGTCTGTTATTAAGTCAACCAGATACCAGATATCTCTAAAACACAGGAAACTTGGTGGGGGCTGCTGGGGTGGTTGGCAGGGGAGGCAGTCTGGCTCTCTACTTGCAGCTGGCAAGGTTTTGTTTAGGATAGCCATCAGCTATCCTTGAGGCCTTGGCGATCAAAAGCTTAAGTCAAGCACTTGCATTACAATTTAAAATAAAACCAAAAACTGTTAGACATTTATACTACAACTGTCCTGTCCTTTTATTCTTTAACTTAAAAACTCTACACACCACATAATTTCCAAATAGCAATAAAAAAGAAAAAAATGCAGTTAACAGTAAACTTGTTACATCTATATGAAAATTCTGAGACCACCCAGTCCTTTTAGTAAGTATTGCTATTCTATAATATTAAAGCATTTGCATACCCCAAATTGCCAATAATTGCTCTCCTACCTGGGGAAAAAATGGCAGGTTTTTTTTTCTAAATTGAAAATTTATAATGAAGAAAAATACAACTGTTGATAGTTTCTGCATCAATACATTTATATTATATATGTATTAATATATTTATAATATATCAGTGCAGTTTTTCATGAAAACAACATAACTAGAATTTAAGCTCATAATAAGGTATGTTACCAGAAAGTAGATATCACTATAGCTGTGATCGCTGGAACACGTTAGAAAGAAAACTTTCAAATAAGTTATGAATAAAAAATATTAATATTAATAACTTTGCATATTAAATGTGGGACCACAGAATATTATAATACAGAGTATTACAACTGTACTCTCTTTCAGAATAGTAATGATTGAGAAGATTTTGAAGCTGAACAGGACCTTGCGAGGCCTTCCTAGGTGCCAAATCTTCTCTGTGGCCTCCATTACTTGTTTGTAGAAAAAAGGCTTTAGTCTCCTAGGCCTTCCCTAAGTTCCAAAGAGCAGTTAAGCAAGAAAAATAATGTTAGCTTTAACAATAGTTCAGCAAAAAAAAAAAAAAAGAGTCCTAGTTCCTCAAGGGATATACATAATAATTTGAGCAGATCTTTGAGTCGTTCTGCAGAAAATAAGAAGACTCTTATCCAGGTGGAGGATAGTGACTACATGCTGATCACAGACATGTAGAGCATGTAGACCCAGACTGGTTGGAATCAGAAAATTGATTATTAACATTTTTAAAACATGACCCTTTTACCTCACCACCAACCAATGAGAAGAAAGTCCATGAGCTGATCATGGACCCAGCAAACACTCACCTCTAATGTTGCCTTTAAAAATCCTTCCCTAAAAGCCATCGGAGAGTGTAGGTCTTTTGAACATGAGCTGCCCTTGCTTGGTGCCCTGCAATAAACGTTGTATTTTCCTTCACCACAAACTGGTATCAGTAGATTGGCTTTCCTGCACATCAAGCAAGCAGATCCAAGTTTGGTTTTGTAACAATTTGTGCTATTCTAGTCAAAGTAAAACCAGTAAGGATTATTCTGTACAATATTCAAAGTTATTATTACAATCACCTAACTTACGTCTTAAAGGAAGTTTCACTCTCTGTTAGTTTACCCAGAGCAGTCTTATGTTATATGCTATGAACAGAAGTCTTCAGACAAACATCACAGAAAAAAGTAGCCTAATTTCAGCAAAAACTACTCTTCCAAATACTAGTTTTTAAAAAATGTTGTTGATATAATTTGTTCATACTTTGACACCAAATTTATTCCAACAACAACAAAAAATCTTGCTTTTTCACAGTTAATTCCATTAAGGAGGATAAACAATGATAAACTTAATAATAACTAAAAATAAGATATTTTCCCTGACTAATGGGAAAAAAAATGTCCAAGATGATCCAGGTGGAACAGATTCCAAACTGGAGACAGGGTATTTAAATGATACAAACTCACAGTTTCTCACTTTGGCACTTTCATTCTATGTTTTGAGTTTTTCTGTACTATCACCTTCCCTTTCTCGTCATAAGTAAAATCACACAGCAAGTCACATGCTGAAATAAATATAAAAATATTGAAAACAAGAACCAATACCACTAGGAAAGATTTGGGTTGGCAGGAAAACAGCTAGTCAGTCCAAACTTTCTTTTAGTTTTTGGATAATAGAAAATGATCAGATTTTCTTCGTATCTATATCTCAAAGTAATATCTAATTTAAAAATGTTGTAAATTCTGATTTCATTTAATCCTTTAAAACAATCATGACCTACTTTATTTTGTGGAGCTCTTTCATAGCTCATTCTCCCACAGCAGTTTAACCTCTTGAGAAAAGATAGCATGTAAATGTTCACCATAATAGACCTACCTGGACAAATAAAAAAAGTCTCCTGTACACTGCTTAATTTAATGTCTGAGATGATGATGTGGTGAACACTCAATTCAACACTGATAACAAGTCAGGGAATCTTTTAATCCTCTCTATTAATTGTCTTCACTATCCAGAGCTGAAGGGCACAGTGAATTAGCATTGGAATAAAAAATATGAATGAATGTAAGAATGAGAAGGTAAAAGAAAAATCTAATATTTATTTCCAGAAAGAAAAAAAATACACAGTACTTAACCTGGTATTTTTTAATAACACTTCATATACTTCAGAAGAATAAATTTGTGAGAAATAAAAACTTGGTGAGACCACAATCTATCCAACCTCTAAAATAGTTAGCTCAGTTTGGATGCTATATTGCAGAGAACATTATTCCTTTGGCCTCAGTTTGTGATCATTTAAAATATAAGCATAATTATTGATAACTTCTGTAATTTTCACTAGAGGTAGGTTAACTGCAAGTGACATTCTGATTCAGACATAGTATCTAATTTCTTGTTGAATCTTGCTAAGTTATTTGCCTTCATAAAATATTATGGCAGTGTTCCAAGGGTTAATTATGAGTTGCATAAAAGGCACTTCCATCAACTCATTTTAATTTACTGCTTTCCACTAGGCGTCACCCAGCAGCTTGCCTCACTGAAGTTGTAAGGAAGACTTGCTTATATCTGATCTATATAGTCAACAACAACTAATTTCACAGTTCAGTTATTTAACCCTTGAAAAAAAAGACATTTCCTTAAAATCAGATGATAAAAATGAGTTGCAGAAGCTGTACTAAAAAAATTCACAGCTTTAAAAATGATATTTATGTAATCTGTATTTATGAATTCATCAATTTAGTGAGAAGTATACTAATAAATTCTCTCTAAACTCTGCAAGAGGGAATAACTTATAGATGCATATTTCTAACAACATAACACCAACATACAATTTCAATTATGTACTCAAATCCTAAAAATGGAAGGTTATGACATATGGCATAATAGATGATCAGCAAATGACCATAACACTGTAATTCAGAAGACGGCCACAGAACTTGAGTAGTTTACGAACTGTGGCAGCCTGAATCCCCAAGTGCCTTCATACTTCCAGTGGGAAGCCATAACTGTTACAGAAATGAAAACATTTATTTAAATCTTAACAAATTTCAATGCCATACCTGAAACCTCAATACTCACATTTTAGCATCTGTGTCATGAGAGGAAAGCATTTGTGTTCAAATAATAATTCGGTGTAGGGTCTTTAAAGCTACATTCAAAAAATTTGATTAATATAAATGTTTATCAAAATCTATCCAGAGTGATTATTGAGAGTGGAAGTGGGGAAAAATGACAAGAAGTGGAATGACTTTAACTTTTTCATTTAAGCAGTGTTAATTGTTGGATAATCCTATATTTGATCATATTAATATTTATAAAAATATAAAAGGAGAGTCTGGTATGTTCTCTATTATATGGTGCTATATAAAGGATGTACACCAGAAGACCATGATATTTTAATATTTTAATAATATTTAAGTACGGAGACATGGAATCTTTTTTGTTTGTTTTTGGTATACCATTATGAACCTCTTCTCTGTGAAATATACTCAATTTTGGGGAATCACATTTTTAGCTTATTCCACCTAGCATGTGAAATATCATTGTCTCGCATTTGTTTTTAAATGTACATATTTCAGGCTTTATAAAGTATCCCCTAGTTTTTATAAACTGGGAAAATGTATTTCTAGGATATGTCATGTTAATAAAATCTTCCATTTAGTGACTGTTCACCAGTGCCACACAATTTTTTTCTAGTTTTTCTTCAGAACATTATATGAACTTTATTTAAAATGTTGTAGCAATATTTAGGATTCTGACAGACGCTTTTAGAAGTGAAGTAAGATAAATTCATTTGACAACAGAAGTAAGCAAACAAGAGGTGGATATCCAGTTTTTCACTCCTTTTTGTTGGTCTCTTCAGTTTAAATTTAGTCATCCAAGCTATTAGACCAGGAAATGAATGAATTAGTACAATTCCATGAGTGCACAGGCTCATCTCTTTTTACCCTATCTCAAGCCACAGCGTGGCAAGGAGTTTAGTTTCTTCTCCCTCATGTTTGATGGCCCATCATAAGAGCTCACTCAGTCAAGAAGATAAAAATGAAGGCTATGCCAAAAATTCAGAATCCTAAAATCCTGACATACATCTAGTTCTGTTTGGCATTTAATACATCTGTAGCACAAGATGTATGTCATTTAACACTATCATTTTTAAAACACTTTCAAACACACTATAAGTAGATCCTATGAACTAGGTTGAATAGATGTTATTATTTATCATTTTATAGGTAAGAAAATGGAGGATGGGAGAGGTGAAGTCTCTCACCCAAGGTTAAAGAAGAAGCCCTCCTGGATTAGAATTCATGTCCTCTGATCCTTTGACCATTGTTCCATGATATGCCCCTTCAACTACCAAGGTAACAAGCAACATAATAAAGCAGAAAAAAAATGTGACTGGAGGCAAAAACAGCCTGGTTATATTTGTTGTTGGAGAGTCTCCAGAGACTATGAAGTGCCACACAATTTATATACATTGTATTATACTTTAACAGCATATATGTCAGCTATTTTACAAACCTACTTTACAGATGAGAAAATGAAACTTGAGGAAGGCGAAGCAATTTTTCCATGTAAACAAATGAAGATAAAAACTCGAAGCTGTCCAGATTCAAAGAATACACTCTGAACCACTACTTTTGACTCCATTTTGAGAATGCTGAGATCATGTAGATTGATTTCAAAACAGCACAACAAAAAAAAGTGAATGATTTAGCAGTAAAGATTATGCCTGTGTTGCCTTGAGACGCATACCCTAATCTCTGGAGCTGACTTTCGCCTGTGCCTATATCCACCAGTGTGCAGAGACAATCTGGCTAGGATTGCCAGATTAAATACAAACACTCATTTAAGTCTGAGTTCCAGATATACCACAATATTTTTTCAGTATGTGTGTCCTAGATATTGCATAGACATACTAAAAATTTATTAGGTTTTAATCTGAAATCCAAATATAATTTGAATCCTCTATTTTTATTTGCTTAATCTGGAGAATCATGTCCTTCCTTTTTTGGGCAGCTCAGCTGAAAGCTGCCTCAGCAGGTCCAAGCTAACTCAGTGGAAAATGAGAACTGTTTGCTCTGGAGCTCTCCCTTTCTAAAAGGCCACTTCCCAGACCAGAAAGGTGCTCCTGTCTGCTGCACCCACAAAAGTGTAGATGCTTACAAGCCAGAGCCCCCTCTATTGGGACTGCAGCCATGGTGCATGCAGTCCATCTGTCCTGCCCGGCGACGCTATTGAAAATCTCAGAGAATTACGTGTGCTCTGCTACTTCTCTGATAGTAAATTATTTCCCAATAAACCTATTTTACACCTACAACACATGGTACTAAACACGTGTGTCCAGTGTATCCATAACCATTTGCATGACAACATTTTGCAAAATTTTTATTCCCTTTGTCCTTTTCAATGTTCACCCGTATATGACTGAGAAATGCCACATGGGTCACTCATAATGGATTATGGGGAAGAAGCTTTCTCCTGTCCTCTTGTTTTTAGAAAGAGTGTTCGTAGCTTCTCTCATTTACTTTTTTAATTTCCCAACTAAAAATATCTAATCTATTTAGTGTCTCCTGATATAATATCACGTGATGATAGTTCATCACCTGAAATATGGTATTTTTGCTTCTCCAAGTTTCTAATTTTATAAAGTTTTTTCCTGAAATACAACTCTCAGACTCACACTTCTCCTTACATAGATGGCCAAAAATTTGGTTCCAAAGACAATTAATATTTTCCCTTTTGTTTATCATACTCTTTCCAACAAGGACCAGCATTTTATTGGCATTTGTTTAGAGTAAACATAATAACACTTGAACTCTAATTTTTTCTAGAATTCAGTTAATAGTTTCGAATCTATTATTATAGTATATATGTTGTTTATAAAATCCATATTCTTCATTTAGGAAAAATGCAAATGTCCACTACCTTATAAAATTGTATCTTCTCTCATTTTTGCCTCCAAAATGACATTTTACTTTCAATAGTTTTCGTGCAAACTTTCTTAAAAAAAACATTTATTTTCTTATTCAAAAATATCTTCCCAAGATATTGCTTTTGACATTCCTCAGTCTACCATATTCTAATTCCAAACTATCTAATTCTCCCTTTCTAAACACCCTATATTTTTACTATTCTGCCATTCTCGTCAAGTTGTTATTATTTGTTTCCCTGTTAAAAGAAAAAAAAGGCCCATTCTTCAAGAAACCTTGGATAATATACTCTGCTATATGAAAACTTGCCAAATCTTTCCAGTTAAGATTCATAACTTTATATGAATTATATTTATGTTATTATGCCTTGAAGTATCAACACTGACATATTATCCTCCAGATAAAGAAGAATTTCCCTGAGGTTAGGGACAATGTCATGCATATCTCTTTATCATCCAAAATACCAGGAAGATACCTCCTCACATACTAATATTCGACATATCATTGTAGACTCATTATTAGAATAAAATGCAAGAATTTGCAACTATAGTGTAATATAGTTTTTAAAAACCCAGTCTTATAGTTTTCCTTCATAACTTATTAAAACACTCTCTGTAAGGCTACTTTTCTTCCCATTTATACTTGTTTGAAATCTAGGGTAAATCCTCTGATCTCTTTAATCCCTAAAACAATTGAACTTTAGTGACTAAAACATCTATTTTGATGTAACAAAATTTCCACCTTCACACAGAGGTAAATTTGCTCCCCTCCTCCTGCTGGGGAAAGCTTTAGGCTTGTGGTGCCTGAAGTAGGTGTGGTCTGAATGTTTGTGCCCCCCTTCAAAATTCATACGCTGAAACTTAACCCCTAAGATGATGGTATAAGGAGGTGGGGCACTTATGAGGCAATTAGATCATGAGAGCATTTAAATGAGATAATGAGAATCCTCATGAATGGATTAGTGTCCTTATGAGAGACACTGCAGGGAGCTTCTTTGCCCTTTCAGCATGTGGGTACACAGTGAGAAGTCTGCAGTCTGAAACCTGGAAGAGGATCCTCACCAGAACCTGACTGTGCTGGCACCCTGATCTTGGATTTTCAGTATCCAGGAATAAATTTCTGTTGTTTATAAGCCACTTGGTCTCTGGTATTTTGTTATAGCCTCCTGAACAGACTAAGACGCGGTGTCAAAAACAGGAACTATTGTTTTATCTGAAGCTGATTCCACCCCTTCTATACAGAAAGACTTAGAACCAGGTAGTGTTAGAGCTGGAAAATGCATTAAAATCATCCAGTCCAGAATAGCCAAATTATAGATGAAGAAACTGAGATCTAACCAATGTTTGATTAACTTTAGCTCAACAAACATTACTGAATGCTCTTTTGCAAACAATAATGGGAGTAACAAAGACAAATATGACACAGAACTGGCTTTGCAGGAGCTTTAGTTAGTAGATGAACTGATATTATAATCCACATCTCCTGTTTCCAAAGTCATATTTGCCACCACACTCTAGGGGAACAGTTCTCAAGTTTAGCACACAGAAGACTCTCCTGAGAGCTGTTAAAAAGCAGATTCCAGAGCTGCTTTTGGAGATTCCAATTCAATGTGTCCCTGAATCTTCATGCTAACAGCCCCGTCAGGTGATTCA
Source organism: Stenella coeruleoalba (assembly GCF_951394435.1). Lineage (NCBI taxonomy): Eukaryota > Metazoa > Chordata > Mammalia > Artiodactyla > Delphinidae > Stenella > Stenella coeruleoalba. The sequence continues at coordinate 33,709,943 of NC_137164.1, read as the reverse complement.
AGGGCAGATTGTTCTGTTCCAGAATTTAAAAGCTCAGTTCTTTTTGTTTGGGAGAGGGTCCTGCTCACTGATATCAATGTCAAAGGGAAGTGGTGCCTCTGTGTCATCCAGTGTCTGCCCTATCATCCCAAGATTTGTAGAGCTCAAAAAATGTGTGCAGCTGTACCGAAGATAGTTAGGGCCTATTCGGGTGCCTCTGCTTTCCTAAAACTTATATTTCGGGGAGATTATTTTGGAGTTTCCTGCTGAATCCTGCCAATCATTCCCTTGTTCTGAGACTCCTTTATTTTATCTTTTACATCTCAGTAAATAAAATCTTGCACACACTAGACCTATAAGGAATGTGTATTATATTGGATTGATTGCATGTTCTTTCTTCCTTTTTCATAACATGTCTTTATAAAATACAAAATTATGAGAGAAATCTTCATAGCAATATTGATGCTCCTTTTATATCTCATAGCATGTTAGGACACAGCAAGGTCTAATGTTTTGAAACTTAAGCAGGTCTGATTGAACAGCAAGAAATAGAGTACCCAAGGCATGGCAAGAAATTTCTCATGTGATAAAATGGTGGAGTTGGGGTGCTGATGGCACCTCTCCTTCAGTAACTCACAGAAAGAACTCTGACTCTCATTTCTAGTCTGTTCTGACCAATCTCAGCCCTCTTCCACATGGACTGACACCACTGAGCTTTGGTCACTCTTCCACGGGATGCAATGAGAAGCGTGTCCACTCATTTAGGATAATGGGTACATGTATTTGCTAGATTGTCTAAAATGTACACAAACCACTTTTATGTTTGTTTGAAAATGCTGCTGATCGACAATTACATTGCATGTATCCTCGGCATAGATAAGAGCTTAAAGTCTATCAACTAATACCTTAATGAAATTAATTTTCCAATAATAACAGTTAATTGAGAAGGAAAAGCTAACCAGGCATATGAATGCATGTCAGTTCTTCCTTTAATTAAGAGAATATTTAATTTAGTGATATAATCTCCTTCTCACTTTTATAAGAAAATAAATCATAAAGCTAATGTCCTAATATCTGTATGGCTAGTTGGAATAAGTTAAAAAGCAAAAGCATTGAAGGAGTCATAATCAAATATTTTTCCACCTAAAATTATCTTCTCCCAGAGACATTGTCTAAACTATTATTCTGTTAACATTTGCACCAATCTTTAGAGATTACCTCACAAGAGCATCCACACATCATATCTTTTGATGCTCATTCACTGATGGGTGTGATGAGAAAACAGCTATTTTGAGTTGCTGCCTGGGCATTTTACAGTACAGCAACCCTGCTCACACCTAGCCTGGACATTTAGATAAGAAGCCAAGCTTAGGATTCCTGCCACAAGTTCCTGCTTTGCTCTTCCAGGGGAAACTTTTAAAATAACCACTTAGAGTTGAACCTGTGAAAAGTTAATGACCTCCACCTTCACCGCCTTATAAGTAATAGATGCTTGTTACCTTGCTTTCTGTCTCCTGCTCCCTGATGACCAGGGATGGAGGCTTGCCCTTCCTCTAGCTCATTGCCCACACCCCCATGCCCTGCCATTTCTGGGATTTGTAAGTAATAAATCTTGTGACCTTACTTCCTTTGTGTATGTTGAAATTGCACTTTTAATCAAAATGACCCAGGGTTTTCACTTCCCTAAAGTAGTAGCTCAGATGTGAGGCAGCTACACACCGACCCCATGTGGTGACTTGTGTCTCCTCATTTGGCAGGTCATAATGTGCATATTCTTAATTTAATACACCAGCTATGGGGCCCCCAACACAATGAGGGCCTGCAATAGCCCAGACACCCTAGCAGATGCCGGATACCCAAAAAGGAGTTTCTAATATTGAGACATTTCCAGATCCAGATCCAGGAGCCTGATGCATAAATAGAAATATTACAACACTGTATGAAAAAATGCTATCAGAATTATGAATAGATCTTTGAGATCCCAAAAGACAGGGCAACTCACCATTTCTGAAAGAACTGAAGGAAGCTTTAGAGAAGCCATCTCAAACCTAACTCCACATTAGCACCACCTGGGAAGCTTTCTGAACAAATGTTACTGATGCTCCATGCCAGGCCAATTAAAGCATAATCTTTCCAGGTGGGTCCTCAGTGCTGATAAATTTTAAAATCTGTCCAGGTTATTATAATATACATCTAGTGTTAAGAACCACTGATTTAAAGGAAATGGCAAGTGAACTCTTTAAAATGAAGGATGAGTAGCAAATCTATGTGTTTAAACACAGTCCATTTTAAATTACCTATTGGTAAATGAGAATGTTTTGTCTGTTTTCCCCTTCCAAGTTCTTTCTATTATTTTAATAACTCCTGATTAATTTGGAATGGAGTAGAATTTTAATACTTCTTGAATTGAACAGCTACTTATGTAGTAGGTGATCAAGCTTAGCTAAAAGTAGGGTTTTTTCCTACCAAAAGAAAAGAAATTTGTCAACCCATTAATTTTTTATTATACTAGTAAGTATAATAAATTAGAGAGTTTACTCATTATTTTGAGTATAAGGAAATAAAATGAAAACTGAGGCTTAGTGAAATAGAATATTTAGAAGACAGATTTTCCAAATGTCACAGCAGGTAGGTGACAATACAGTAATGAGTAAACACTATAACAATAGTGTTTATTCAGAGGAATATATTGTGAGTCTAAAGCTTCTGGAACAAACCATCAACATTTCTAAAATTCAGTTGATATAATTAATTTAAAAGATGTAACATGGATTATATAGTTATTGTTTGTTATAAGTGATAATGATTAGTAAGGCTAATGAATAGTAATCATTAACATCTGTTGTGTTAAAACAAAATTTAATGGTAACATCTTCTCACTCTGTTAGTTCCATGAAGCCCCATCCATCTCACATCTGGCTTAATTATGTATCTTCCACTGCTATCCACATGACCAATTACTCAAATAAAAGTTATTCTCTCAAATCACATTGCTGTCCCCTCCAAAATCTGAGCCTATCAAAACACCATTTGTCCTGCAAATTCCAGAGGAATACCAGCAGTCCTCACTAGAAGTCATATACTTATATTTTGAATCTTACATTACTTATTTTTGGAATCAAATGTTATTGTTAAATGATTTCTTATTGTGTTTCAGATGTAATCTGTCAGGTGCCAGTTCTTGGGGGAATGAGGGAAAAGAAGGAAAGGAGCTGCAAAGTTTTGAGAGGCTGCTATGTGTGGAGATCTGAACATGTCTGTTATTTCATTTAGTTTAATTTAATCCTAATCCGATGTAAATTTTAGCATATCATTTTATGGATTAAAAACAACTGAAATGGGCTTCCCTGGTGGCGCAGTGGTTGAGAGTCCACCTGCCAATTCAGGGGACGCGGGTTCATGCCCGGGTCCGGGAGGATCCCACATGCCGTGGAGCGGCTGGGCCTGTGAGCCATGGCCGCTGAGCCTGTGCGTCCAGAGCCTGTGCTCCACAACGGGAGAAAAAACAAAACAAAACAAAACAAAACAAAAAACTGAAATGATGAATGACTGGCCCAGGGTCACAAACCACATGACAGGAAGTCATGATTCAAATTTTCAAATTCTGATGTCCCTGACTATGAAATTCATGAACTTTCTAATACTTCATGTTGATTGGAGTATATTTTATATTGAATTTTATCTTCCATATTTCTTCATTCATTCAAATGATCAGATTTATTGAACACTTCCAACTCTATGGTATGCAAAACATAAAATGTTTTCTTTAATTTCTTTTCAATTACTATCTTCAAATATATTGTACGTAATCTTTTTCTTCCCCCCGTAATACTCTCATGAGAAAATCTCATTGGTTTCAGGTCACATTCAGGTACTTAACCAAACCAATCTAGCTCAACTAAAAATTTCAATTACATGTAGTTGCTGACTCTTTCCCTTTCCTACTGCATCAACTCAAGGAGATAATCAATTAGGAGCAGCTAATCTACTGCATAAGAGGACAGAAGACATTCAAATGAGGAATGAGATGCCAGTTTCCCCTTTTTGTTTTTACCTTAAGCAATATATCTGCTGGGTACCTAAAAGTGGAATGAGGGATTAGTCTATTACCATAAACTCTGTACTTTCTTTCACTCCTGCCTTAAGCAATTCCTTTGTTTTTATGGAACTATACTTTCATAGACTTGGGGAGAGGAAAGCAGGGACCAATTAGGCAGTAGCAGGACTGTCATGGGCACTCTATTTAGAGGGTTGGAGCGGCATCCCTCTACACCAGAATGATTTTCAGCCTGTTTCATTTTAGCAGCTAGTTATGAGTCCTCTAATATCTTCTATGCAATGATATTTATTGGGAGACTATTATTCAGTATTATATAACATCATTACCCTCAAATTGAGGAGGCACCAGTGAATGAGATATTGAGTATGAAATCTTGCACATAGTTAGCAATTACTGAATATGTACTGAAGAATAAGAGTAGATAGCGTAAGGGACAGAAATACAATTATCATGAATAAAGTTGTTAAACTGAGGGATTCATTGTTTCACCATATACACAAGGTGTATTAATGAGTAGAAAAAGGAAGAAACTGTTGGCACTGGATAGGGCACCTGGATAAATCAAGTTTAAATCATACCAACGCAACCACAGGAAAACCAATTGAGAAAGATACAGGGAAAGATTTATGGACTATGTCAAGTAATGCTGAGATTGAGGACAAAAGATATTACTCAGTGGAGAGGGTGCAACTGAAAATTGAGGAGTGTTGGAGCAAGTTCACGTTCAATGCAGGAGTAAAACATGTAATGTCTTCAGTGTATTGTGTTATATGCCTCATATGTGAAAAACAAAAGGCTAAGTCTCTGCCCAGATCTCATTTTCAAAGTATTTAGGGAATTAAGAACAACTTATATGAAACAGCAAACAAACCATTTATAACAGCATGTAACACAGTAATTGTTGAATAGATACAGACTGTATTGCTGCAAGGGAGGTAGAAAGGGGAGTGATCACCAATACATGGAATAATCGGTAAGATTCTTGGAAGTTCTGAATAGTTTCAGGAGGAATGATGCACACAGGCCTTCATGATTTAAGGTTTCAATGAGGGCAGAAAACACACTTTCTAGTGAAAAAGGAAAAAAGTATGAGATAGGGAAAAATGAGTTGGAGATTTTTAGATGTGAAATAGTGCTGTGTGACTGTGAATTCTGCAATATGACCATATATTTGTATAGATGAATAAAAGCAAAAGTGAACCTCAGGACTTCTAGAGAATATGGAACACTGAATTGAAGGTATAAGATATGGTTTCATATCTTTCAGAGTTTATATTTAAAGAAAAAGTAAATTATTTTCTTCTTTTGTTCCTCTTTTTTTAACTTTTTTTTCTTTTTGCTTTTTTCCTCTCTCCCTCTCTCTCTCTCTTTCCTTCTTTCTTTCCTTCATTCATTAAACACATATTTTGTGCAACTGCTATATAATGGATGCTAGAAATCAATCAATAGACAGCTAATAGTCTACTAGAAGGAGACATTTTATGTGTGTGTATCTAAAATTATGTTTGTCAGTAATAACTGATATAAAGATAAAGCAGGATAGGATATAAAATGGAGAAAAGTGGAGGCCTTAGCAAATTTTCAAATATCCAATTCAGTATTTTTAACTATAGGTACTATATTGTATAGTACATTCCTAGGACTATTTTACCTGATATAACTGAAACTTTGTACTACTTTTTAAAGAAATATCTTAGAAAGGGAAAGACAATAATCCCTACTGAGAGCTTATTGTACCTTGACTAAAGAAGCTTATATTGCACAAAAAGTTTTAATTTGTTTAGTACCTCTTGGGGTTTTAACACCTTAGGCAATGCACTATAACGATATTTGGGGTGGGTAAAAATGCCTTCTCCTTAATACAGGAACAGAGTGAATGTTGTAGTAGAGGTAGGAAGGTAAACTAGCCTATTCACAGGAATGCTCCAATGCAGAGCAGTTCTAGAAAAGAGAACACATAGAAGTTGAAGTCCGAAAAGTGTATTTCCTGAAAAATGTCTGGTACAACGCACCCCTTAGGGAATAGTGCCCCCAGGAGTACGTACACTACATTTTTAAAACTTCTTTTTCTATTGTGGCAAATACAGTAAAATTTACCATTTAAACCATTTTTTAGTGTTCAGCTTAGTGGCATTAAGTGCATTCACATTGTTGTGCAACCATCATCATAATACAGCTCCAGAACTTTTTTCACCTTCCCAACTGAAACTCCATACCTATTAATCAGTAACTTTCTATTCTTCTCTGTTCCCAGTCTTTGGAAACCATCACTCTGTTTTCTGTCTCTATGAATTTGACTACTCAAGGTACCTCATATAAGTGGAATCATACAATATTTGTCCTTTTGTGTCTGACTTCATTCATTTAACATAATGTCTTCAAGGTTTATCCATGTTGTAGCATATGTCAGAATTTGTTTCTTTTTAATGACTGAATAATGTTCCACAGGATATCTAAACAATCTCCATCTAATGCACTGAATCTGTAGATCACTTTGGGTAGTATTAACATCTTAACAATATTAAGTGTTCCAATCCATGAACACAGAATGTCTTTCTATTTATTTTTGTCTTTTTAAGTTTCTTTCAGCACTGTTTGGTAGTTTTCAGTGTTCAAGTCTTTCACCTTTTCATTACACATGCCCCATTTTAAAGACCTTAACTGTAGGCCTTGGCAAGGACACTGGTTTTTACCTCAAGTGCTCTGAGAAACTTCAGTATCAGTAAAGACAAAATGTAATCAGTGTTATAAAAGACATACAAAATTTTATGATCATATATACAGTGTAAATTCTGGGTTCTTTTCTGAGGTAAAACCACACAAAACCATTTATAAATAATATGGACTGTGCTTTCACATTGTAGTTCTCTTTATGTGCTCCAAAATTTCAATTCATGTCATCAAAATGTAAGAACCATGTGAAAGATTATTCCCCCGCTTATGCAAGTAAACTATTTTTACAAATAATTTGATAAAAGATATCTGTAAGTCTCAATTCTGGTCTAAGTTCTCATCCAGTGGCTTTCCTCTCCCATTTTGCACCATCTCAGTAGGCACGAAGTATCACTTAATACATAACAGATGCTATGCTCAGTCAACAATCCTGAAATATCCATTTATTTAAAAGTTGTGAAGGCGGCTTTAAAATATGTTAATAAAGAATTTTTCTTTAAAAGAAAAAAACAAGAAAAGATTTCTTCTCTGATGCATTTTCCAGGCTTTTCTTTGCTTTCCTTTTGTGTGAAAGCACTGCTATATCAATATCATCCAGTAAGGCTCAGTCACTCACTGCTGAATTTATGATTCTGTAATTATTTGTCATTTATTATTGACAGACACCTTCATTGTACACAAAGCTCACAAAACAGAAAATGGATATGGCCATGGTTTTAAATAGTTCCTAAGGAATGAGTGGAACCTGAAAAACACTTGGCGACTTAATTATATTAGAGATCTGAAATTACAGGGATATGAAATTCAGCAAAAATTCTCTAGTGTTTTTTCCCATATTTTGAATAGAGGGGAATAAAGTAGACATACTATATAAAGACTATATTTACTGAATTCCATGATCTGTTATAGGTATGATAGGTCTTCAGAAAGAACAGCTTCCCAAACACTATGCTGTATATGCATATACATAAAAAATGTTTTTACCATTTCAAGAGCATACTTTTATAGACAAAATTATATATCACTTTGTTTTTTGCACTCACTATCAAGTCTGAATCATAGCTTCCTTACATCCAGAACCCTGAACAGTGTTGTCATTAACAATAATGCACAACATCCCAGGGATGCATTGTTATTCACGATCCTTATTAGTCATCTCAACTTTTTACCAATTTTACAACTAGTAATATAATTTTGAGTATTTTGAACAATACTGCGTTTTCATGTTACCAGCCACTTAGTTTCTTCCTGTTTTTCTTTTGTTTTTCACTACAATTTCTAAGATAAATATAGTTCTTTCATCACATGGTAAGCAATATGAAAATCTGACTAACTCTATTGATTTCTTGCTCTGTCACTTAAACTATGTTTATTTTTGACATTTTTAACTCCCCAACTATAATGTGGCATCCTGAGGATGTAACCTATTTGTCCATTTTATACCTAGGTATGAACACAATGCCTGGTAGATGGAAAGACTACAGTAGATGCTGAAAGTAAGCTCCAAAAGACAGAGATTTGTTTACATTTTTGCTTAAACCTGTTGTTGTATGTGTGTCCAGTGTGTAGAAGAGAAGAATACTTGCGACATATACTGTGCTCTATAAATATTTTTTGAGTAAATAAATGCTTCAAATTAATTAAAGGGCGAATGACCTAGTAGTTCAAGAGTAAAAAAAAGAGGTAAATTAACCTCAAAATAACAAAATCATTTGCTGTATCCTTCAGGTGTCTTGTGGATGAGTTATAAAATTGAACTAAGAGAATTGTTCTTAAGGAGCCAAATGGGACCTGTCATTATGGTCTCCATGTCCTCATCTTGTCTCATCAAGACTCTTCCAGGAACTTCCTTCCTAAATTCCCTATGCCAATAATCTCAAGTTCAATTCATACTTTTCACTGAGAGAATCTGATGCCTTAAGGAATGGCCTATAATATTCAAGACACACACACACACACACACATACACACACACACACACACACACACACATCATTACAATAAAAGGAAAGTATATTGCGTTAAAGTTTCAATTTTCATTTCCTTTTACTTTAAAAATAATGATGATATAAGGCTATACTATTTTCTAGTGTATGAATTGACGGCGGACACCCACCTTCATTAAAGGATAGATAATTTCATTGAACATGAGACCAGAGAAATTTTTAGGAAGCATGGGAATTCTATATGGTAGAGTGGTTAAAACACATTTTCTCATCAGTTACAGTTTACGTGTGCCTGTAAATCTCATCACCCGGTTAATGAAATTATGGATTATATGATGTATGATTTGAATTAAATATTCTCAACATATGGACCAGTAGGTTTAAATAAATTCTACAAGGAAACCACAGGTTGAAAATAACACCACTTATGCATGTAAAAATAAACAATGAAAATAATGACTGTTGCTTTTCCCATTCCTAGTGCATGTTCTTCATCAGCCAAGTTATGAGATAAAAATGAATATGATCTAATCAGTGATGACAAAAATTCGGTGATGATAATTCAAAATTTTCAAGAAGTCTCTATGAATTATATACTTATAAATATGGTAACCATGAGGTAGGTTGTAAGATACAGAATATACTGAGATAGTAAATAAAGACAGCATAATGCTATAATCAGAAGTAAAACATTTGAATTGGAAATATCCAAAATTTGAAGACATTTATAAATGTTTTCCAACAATATTCAAAATCATTTAATAAATACAATAAAATTTTAATAAATTTCACTATATTTTATGGTAATGGTTTGGAAATATATTTTAAGTTTTCTTAATAGAAAACAAAAAACTACATATTAAAAAAAATGTTTCTCCTTCAGTGGTATAAAAATATTCTGAAATTTACATGGAAAACAATAAGCTACCATTGAACCATATATATTGCTCAGTAAATATTTGTAGAAAACAAAAGAAAACGCTGATTATTTGAAGAAATATTTATACAAACAGTTGAAAAGTACAAATATTTCTATTTCAATAATGATATACAAAGGACAACTAATTTTTGTGAAGGGAATATGCACTACAAAAACTACTTTCTCAATTAACCATCTGAGATTAATTACTGGTGTAGTTGCTGCTTTGATTAGAGTATTTTTAAGGGTTTGGGGTAAAATGTCAGAGATATTTGTTTAACATGTCATTCATAGGTAAGTTATTGTAGCAAAGACATTGAAACCAGTTGAAACACACGATGACACAGGTGTTTTGTTTTGTTTTGTTTTGTTTTCCGGTACATGGGCCTCTCACTGCTGCGGCCCCTCCCGTTGCGGAGCACAGGCCCCGGACGCGAAGGCCCCGGACGCGCAGGCCCAGCGGCCATGGCCCATGGGCGCAGCCGCTCCGCAGCATGCGGGATCCTCCCAGACCAGGGCACGAACCCGTGTCCCCCGCATCGGCAGACGGACCCTCAACCACTGCGCCACCAGGGAAGCCCGACACAGGTGATTTTTGATGTAGCTAAACTTAAATGAAGAAGACCTTGAAATATGTCTTAAATATGTTGCAGTGAGTTGGTGAGTAACATCCTTGAGTTTTCCCAGTTATCTTATGGTAAGAAATTTAAAGGCTTTATTCAGCTTTGAGATAAGTTATACATTTTTCTTTTATCAAAGAAAGAAGGAAAGTAATTACTTATAATTGATGACATTTTTATTGATAGCAGGTGGTTGGTTCTCTGTCATATCATACCTAATAGATACCTTTGAGTAAATAAACACAGTTAAGGGTCTCCTTACAATAAAGATGACCTTTTAACAATGTAAGAAATTGAGTGTTTTCGAATAATCTAAAATTAAGGAGAGAATATACTGAAAATGATGTTTAGATTTTTTTCCTCTAGTAAGTATGAGGTTTATTTACAAATCTCTTATATCTGCATTGGAGTGAAAAGATACAAAATGCGGGATATAGAACCATTTTCTCATCTTTATAAAGGACTTTTGTTAGGAATAAACAAGTTAATACTTCAATAGGCTGTAGAACAGTGTCTAAAATTCTATAAGCGCTCAATAAGTGATGAATATTATTATTATTTTGTTATCATTGCTATAATTATTCCATGTAATATATTTTGTACCCTGACATGAAGGCAACAGAAAAAAAAATTAAACTTTTTGATATATGTCTAATATTCTACATATTATAAAATTAAAATCCATTTATCCTAGTCCTTTCAGCAAGTGACAATATATTGCTTATTCTTTGTTTCTGTTTAAATATAGTTGATATACAATATTATGTTAGTTTCAAGTATGTAACATGGTGATTTGACATTTAAATACATTACAAAATGAACCCCACCATAAGACTTGTAACCATCTGTTTCCATACAAATTTATTACAATATTATTGACCATATTAATTATGCTGTATATTATGTACCCAAGCCATTTATTTTATAACTGTAAGTTTATACCTCTTAATATCCTTCACCTATTTCACCCAGCCCCCCAGACCACTCCTCTCTGGCAACCACCAGTTTGTTCTCTGTATCTACGGGTCTGTTTTGTTTTGTTTTGTTTGTTCATTTATTTTGTTTCTTAGAATCTACATATAAGTGAGACCATACAGTATTTATATTTCTCTTACTGACTTATTTCACATAGGATGGTATCCTCTAGACCCATCCATATTGTCACAAATGGCAAGATTTTCTTATTTAATGGTTCAGTAATATCCCATTGTATATATGTACAACTTTTTCTTTATTCATTCATGTATTGATGAACACTTGGGCTGTTTCCATATCATGGCTAGTGTAAATAATACTGCAGTGAACATGGGGTTGCATATATCTTTTCTAATTAGTGGGTTTTTCTCTTCATGTAAATACCCAGGAGTGGAATTGCTAGATTATACAGTAGTTCTATTTTTAATTTTTAGAGGACTTTCCATACCATTTTCCATAGTGACTGTACTAATTTACAATACTATTAACAGTGCCAGAGGGTTCCCTTTTCTTCACATCCTTGCCAACACTTGTTATTGGTTATTTTTTTGATAATAGCCATCTGACAGGTGTGAGGTAATGTCTCTTGTGGTTTTGATTTGCATTTTTCCTGATGATGAGCAATGTTGATAATTTTTCCTGTATCTGTTAGTAATCGGTATGTCTTCTTTGGTAAAATGTCTGCAGGTCTTCTGCACATTTCTTAATTAGGTTTTTTTTTTTTTTTTGATGTTGAGTTCATTGTATGTTTTGGATATTAACCTCTTTCAGATGTATCATTTGCAAATATCTTCTCCCATTCAGTAGATAGACTTTTAATTGTGTTGATGATTTCCTTGGCTGTACAAAAACTTTTGTTTGACGTAGTCCCATTTCTTTACTTTTGCTTTTGTTTCTCTTGCCTGAAGAGACAGATCAAAAAAAAAAAATTGGTAAGACTGATGTCAAAAATTATATTGCCTATGCCTTGTTCTAGGAGTTTTATGGTTTCAGGTCTTAAAACAATTAAGCCGTTAATCTATTTTGAGTTCATTTTTGTGTATGGAGTGAGGGAATTGATTTACATGTTAGCTGTCCAGCTTTTTCAACACCATTTATTGAAGAAACTGTCTTTTCCCCATTGTATATTCTTGCCTCATTTGTTATAGATTAATTGAACATATAAGTGTGGGTTTATTTCTGGGTTCTTATTCTGTTGCATTGATCTGTGTGTCTGTTTTTGTGCCAGTACCATACTGTTTTAATTACTGTAGTTTTGTAGTACAGTTTGAAATCAGGTAGCATAAAACCTCAGGATTTGTTCCTCTTTCTAAACTGCTTTGGCTATTCAGCATTCTATACAATATATATTATACATATTGGGTTGGCCAAAAAGTTCATTTGGGTTTTTCTGTAACATCTTACAGAAAAACCCAAATGAAAATTTTTAGCCAACTTCTGTGAAAAGTGCCACTGGTATATTGATAGGAATTGCATTGAATCTGTAGAATGCCTTGGATAGTATGGGAATTTTAACAATATTAATTCTTTGAATCCTGAGCTAGGATATCTTTCCATTTGTTTGTGTTGTCTTCATAATTTTTTTCATTAATTTCCTATAGTTTTCAGAGTACATGTATTTTACCTGCTTGTTTAGATTTATTCCTTGGTATTTTATTCTTTTTTATGCAGTTGAGTTTGTCTACTCAATTCCTCTTTCTGATATTTCATTGTTAGTGTAGAGAAATGCAACAGATTTCTGTGTATTAATTTTTTATCCTACAACTTTACTGAATTCATTGGTGAGTTCTGATAGTTATTTGGTGGAGTCTTTAGTATTGTCTGTATATAGTGTCATGTAAATTGCAAACAGTGACAGTTTTCCTTTCCTTTTTGGATTTTTTAAATTCATTTTTCTTAACTGGTTGCTGAGGCTAGAACTTCCAAAATCTTGAATAAAAGTGGTGAAAGTGGGTATCCTTGTCTTCTTTTTGGTCTTAGAGGAAATGCTTTCAGCTTTTTGCCATTGAATAAGATGTTGGCTGTGGGTTTGTCATATACGGCCTTAGTATTTTGAGGTATGTTTCTTCTATACACAATTTATTGAAAGGTTTTATCATAATTGAATGTTGATTTTTGTCAAAAGCTTTTTCTGCATCTGTTGAGATGATTATATGATTTTTATTCTTCATTTTGTTAATGTGGTATAACACACTGATTGCTATGAAGATATTGATTCATCTTTGCATCCCTGGGATTAATTCCACTTGACCATGGTGTATGATTTTTAATGTATTTTTAAATTTAGTTTGCTAGTATTTTGTTCATTAAGGACATTGGCTTATAATTTTCTTTTTTGTGATGTCTTTGTCTGGTTTTGGTATCAGGGTAATGTTGGCCCAATAGAATGAGTTTGAAGCATTCCTTCCTCTTCAAGTTTGTGGAAGGAATAGTTCAAGAAGGGTCACTGTTAATTCTGTAATGTTTGTTAGAATTCCCTGGTGAAACTATCTGATCCTGGACTTTTGTTTTCTTGGAGTTGTTTTATTACTAATTCAATTTCATTACTGGTAATTCATCTGTTCATATTTTCTATTTCTTCCTGAACCAGTCTTGGAAGATTGTACTTTTGTAGGAGTTTATCCATTTCTTCTAGGTTGTCTGTTTTATTTTCTTGTTCCTAGCAATCTCTTATTATCCTTTGATTTTCTGTGGTGTTGATTTTAACTTATCTTTCATTTCTGATTTTATTTACTTCGGCCTTCTCCTTTTTTTCTTGATGAAACTGGCTAAACATTTATAAAATTTGTTTATCTTTCAAAGAAACAGCTCTTAGTATCATTGATATTTTCTACTGTTCCTTTTTTTAAATCTCTATCTCGTTTTTTTCCACTCTCATCTTTTTATCCCTTTCCTTCTGCTAATTTGGGTTGTGTTTTTTCTTCTATTTCTAGATCCTTTAGGTGAAATATTAGATTGCTTATTGAGATTTTTTTGTTTGTTTTATGATATAGGCCTTTATAATATTTATAAACTCCCCATGTAGACCTGCTTTTTCTGTGTCCCAAAGGTTTTGCATTATGCTTCCATTTCATTTGTCTGAAGATACTTTTTATTTCCTCTTTGATTCCTTCAGTGACCCATTGGTTATTTAGTAGCACATTATTTAGCCTTCACATGTTTGTTTGTTTGTTTTTTCAGTTTTTTTCTTGTATTTGATTTCTAGTCTCATTCTGTTGTGGCCAAAAAAAGATACTTGATATATTTTTCGATTTTCTTTAATTTACTGAGACTTACTTTGTGACCTAGCATATGACCCGTTCTGGAGAATGTTCCATGCACTTGAAAAGAATATGTATAGTGCTGTTTTTGAATGGAATATTCTGAATATAACATTGTCTATTGGGTTAATATGTAATTTAAAGCCAATGTTATCATATTAACTTTCTATCTGTATGATCTTCCCATTGATGTAAGTGGGGCATTAAAATAACCTAGTATTATTGAATTACTCTAAATTTCTCCCTCTATGTTTATTAATATTTTCTTCATGTATTTAGGTGCTTCCATGTTGGGTCCATGTATATTGACAAATGTTATATCCTCATGTTAGATTACCTTTATGATTACATAATGCACTTGTTATAGTGTTTGTTTAAAATCTATTTTTTCTGATATAAGTATTGCTACCCTGGTTTTCTTTTTGTTTCCATTTGTATGGAATATATTTTTCCATCTCCTTAATTTCAGTCTGTGTGTCTAGATATGAAGTGAGTCTCTTGTAGACAGTATATAGATGGTCTTGTTTTTTATCCATTTATCCACTCTATGTATTTTGATTGGAGCATTTAGTTCATTTACTTTAAAGTAATTATTGATATGTATGTACATATTGTCATTGTTTTCTGGTTGTTTTTGTAGGCTGGTTTTTTTTTTGGTCATTGTTATTCCCTTCTCCTCTTACTCTTTTACCTTGTGATTTGATGACTGTCTTCAATGTTATGTTTGGATTTCTTTCTCTTTTTTTGTGTGTATATCTATTATATGTTTTTGGTTTGTGGCTAACATGAGGTTCACAAATAACCTACATATGTAGCTTTCTTTTTAAGCTGATGATCTCTTAAGTTTGAAAGCATTCTAACAGCCCTACATTTCTACTCCGCCCTCAGATTTTATGTTTTTGACATCATATTTTCCAAATTTTTTATTGTGTATCTCTTAAGTACTTATTTTATCTATAGATGATTTTACTACTTTTGTCTTTTAACCTTCCTACCAGCTTTAAAGTAGTTGATTCACTACTTTTACCATATGTTTGCCTTTACCAATGGGACTTTTCCTTTAATAATTTTCTTATTTCTAGTTGTAGCTTTTTCTTTTGTATTTAGAAAAGTCCCTTTAACATTTTTTCTAAGGCCAGTTTGGTGGTGATAAACTCTTTAACTTTTGCTTACCTGTAAAACTCTTTGTGTCTCCTTCAATTCTCAATGATAATCTTGCCAGGTAGAGTGTTGTTCTTAGTTGTAGGTTTTTTTCCTTTCAGCACTTTGATTATACCATGCCACTCCCTTCTGGCCTGTAAAGTTTCCCCTGAAAAGTCAACTAATAGTCTTATGGGAGTTCCCTTGTTTGTAACTAGTTGCTTTTCTCTTGCTGCTTTTAAGATGCACTCTTTGTCTTTAATTTTTGACATTTTAATTATAATGTGTCTTTGTGTGGACCTCTTTGGATTCATCTTTTTGGGACTCACTGAACTTCCTGGACCTGAATGTCTGTGTTCTTTCCTAGGTTAGGGAAGTTTTCAGGTAATATTTCTTTAAATAGTTATTCTGTCTGTTTCTCTCTCTCTTCTCTTTCTATATTCCCTATAATGTTAATATTAGTATACTTGATGTTGTCTTAGAGGTTTCTTAAACTATTCTTATTTTTTAAATTATTCTTTTTTTTTTTTCTGTTCAGCTTGAGTAATTTGCACTGTTTTCCTGATCACTGCTCTGTTCTTCTATATCATCTAGTCTACTGTTGGTTCCTTCTAGTGTATCTTTAATTTCGGTTATTGTATTCTTCAGGTCTGATTGGTCCTTTTTTGTATTTCTAACTCTATGAAATTCTCACTGTGTGCATCCATTATTTGATGAGCTTCCTTATAATCATTACCTTTGACCTTTTATCAAGTAGATTGCTTATCTCTATTTCTTTTAGTTTTTTTTTTTTTGAAGTTTTGTCCTATTCTTTTTTTCTGGAACAAATTTCTCTGTCTCCTCATTTTGCATAATTCTCTGTTTATTTCTATATATTTGGTAGATCTCCCAATCTTGGAGAAGTGTCCTTATGTAGAAGACATGCCATGAGGCCCTGCAGCTCACTCCCCTCTGACCACCAGAACTAGATGCTCCAGCAGTGTCCCTTATGTGGGCTGCAATACCTTTCTCTTATGGCAGGGCCAGTAACTATGGGTGGGTTAGTAGGCAGGACTGGCCCCTAGCCTCCTGGCCTGAGGTCCTTCCTCATGTGGCTGCTGCAGTTCTTCTGGTAGGCAGGGAAAGTCCTTAGTACTAATAGGCTAGAGGGAGGATTCCAAAATGGTGCTTGACAGTGCTGATGCTAGTACAATAGAATAAGATCCTCAAACTGACTGCAACCAGCATCTACGTCCTCAGGGAGGCTCCCAGCTGCCTCCTGCCTCTTTGGGTGGCTCTCTAAGATCAGCAAGTGGGTCTGATTCAGGAGCCTTTCAATCTACTGCCTCTACACTGGGACTCAGAGCATGTGAGGTTTTGCACACACCCACTAAGAGCAGAGTCTCTCTTGCCTATAGACCTCCAGCCCTCCTGAACATAAGCCCCACTCATTCTTAAAACCAAATGTTCTTATGTTCTCATCTTCTTGGTGTAGGACCCTGGGCTGGGGAGCCTTGATGTAGGGCTTAGAACTGCAGGATCTCTGCAGTTATGACATCCCTCCCATTTGTGGGTTACTGACCCAGGGATGTGGGTCCTCGCTAGACTGCATCTCTGCCCCTACTAACCATCTCATTATGGCTCCTTCTTTATATCTTTAGTTGTGGGAAAGCTTTTCTGCTAGTCAGGTTATTTTCATAGATAGTTTGCTCTGTAACAAACTGTAATTTTGGTGTGTCGTGGGAGGGAGTGAATTTAGGGTCTTCCTACTCTGCAATCTTGATCCTGCCCCAATATACTGCTTATTCTTTAAAAATAATTTATTCTTGCTTAGTATTTAAGGCTGTCCAATTACCCAACCATATTTTTTCTATCTGCTATTGTCTCTCACTATTCCTCAGTATGAATCTTTTGGTTATGTCAAAGTAATATATTTATTTTTCACCAAGCAGACATATCATGACTTTGTTTTCATATTATTTTCTTAATATAAATGATTGTCTTGCCTCATAACATTTATCCATATTTGCTCCCTTTTTAAGGCACAGATTAAATTAGCTTCCACCATGAAATACAGATCTCTCTCTCTTTCTGTCTCTGAATTCTATTTGTTCCTTCTGCCACAAAATTTAATTGACTTCTTCATTATTACTGACATAACTTTATTTTTTCTAATGATATTTTAGATGTTAAGAAAGAATGCTTATGTTATATGACCCCACATCTTCCTTTATTTTTTTTTTTAGCTGTGCCATGCAGCATGTGTAATCTTAATTCTCCAGCTGGGGATCAAACCCGTGCCCCCTGCAGTGGAAGCATGGATTCCTAACCACTGGACTGCCAGGAAATTCCCAGTATGATCCCACAGCTTCTAATACTATGATATTTAACTTAATTCTAAAAATGGATTTTTAATTGATTGTTGAAAGAAGATGAAGGAAGAACTTTATAGTTTATACACTGAACATTAAAAAATGTTTTCTTAGCATATTTCCATTTTATGTAATCCAGAAATAAATGAATGATTTTATTTTTTAAAAATCTAATATTAAAATTGTTCACAGGAAATTAGAAAACTCACAACTTATGAGACATTTTTTCATTATTTAGAGCAATCACTATAGAAATTATTTTAATAATTAATGTTTTAGATATATTTTATTTAAAATAATTAAGCATTCAAATAACTTAAAGAAGAACAAACCTTGCCTTTTGTGAGATACATAGTTTTCTTCTTAAATCTCCCTCCAAAAAAACATGACATTGTATATTTTATTATAGGTGTATATCATAAGCTCACTAAGAGAATGTCAGAAATGATTTCTTAACTGA
This sequence comes from Stenella coeruleoalba, assembly GCF_951394435.1. Taxonomy (NCBI): domain Eukaryota; kingdom Metazoa; phylum Chordata; class Mammalia; order Artiodactyla; family Delphinidae; genus Stenella; species Stenella coeruleoalba. The sequence continues at coordinate 33,691,560 of NC_137164.1, read as the reverse complement.
TCTTATTTTCACATTTGGTTTGAACAGGTTTTAAAGCCATCTGAGAATTTTCGATCATGAACATTAAAACACATCCAATATCTTTCAAATTAGTGTTTGAATACAAATAAGGTTTATGTGACCATATGAACAATATGAATTTTTATGAATTTTGCACCAGAAGAAAAATTTCAGGTCAAACTCATTTTAACATTTGTTATATAAAATATCCAATCACATATTTGAAAAGGCATAATTTATGTAAGGTACTACTTGTCCAACTCATAGCTCACTCTTTTTTTTTGAGCAATTAATTAATGGTGGGCCTTAGTGAGACTTTTTTTTTTAACACCCTTATTGGAGTATTATTGCTTTAGTTTCTGCTTTATAACAAAGTGAATCAGCTATACATATACATATATCCCCATATCTCCTCCCTCTTGCATCTCCCTCCCACCCTCCCTATCCCACCCCTCTAGGTGGTCACAAAGCACTGAGCTGATCTCCCTGTGCTATGCGGCTGCTTCCCACTAGCTAGCTATTTTACATTTGGTAATGTGTATGCCACTCTCTCACTTCATCCCAGCTTACCCTTCCCCCTCCCTGTTTCCTCAAGTCTATTCCCTATTTCTGTGTCTTTATTCCTGTCCTGTCCCTAGGTTCTTCAGAACCACTTTTTTTTTTTTAGATTCCATATATATGTGTTAGCATACATTATTTGTTTATCTCTTTCTGACTTACTTCACACTGTATGACAGTCTCTAGGTCCATCCATCTCACTACAAATAACTCAATTTCGTTATTTTTATGGCTGAGTAATATTCCATTGTATATATGTGCCACATCTTCTTTATCCATTCATCTGTCGATGGACACTTAGGTTGCTTCCACATCCTGGCTATTGTAAATAGAGCGGCAATGAACATTGTGGTACATGACTCTTTTGAATTATGGTTGTCTCAAGGTATATGCTCAGTACAGGGATTGCTGGGTCGTATGGTAGTTCTATTTTTAGTTTTTTAAGGAACCTCCATATTTTTCTCCATAGTGGCTGTATCAATTTACATTCCCACCAACAGTGCAAGAGGGTTCCCTTTTCTCCACACCCTCTCCAGCATTTATTGTTTCTAGATTTTTTGATGATGGCCACTCTGACTGGTGTGAGGTGATACCTCATTGTAGTTTTGATTTGCATTTCCCTAATGATTAGTGATGCTGAACATACTTTCATTTGTTTGTTGACAATCTGTATATCTCCTTTGGAGAAATGTCTATTTAGGTCTTCTGCCCGTTTTTAGATTGGGTTGTTTTTTTTTTTTTTTTTTTTTGATATTGAGCTGCATGCTCACTCTTGATATTGTTAACAACTGTGGACTAAAAAGATGCATTCTCCAAAGGGTATATGGAGAGGAGATCTTTCTAAGGCAAGTAGTTACATATGAATATGTTGTTCTATAATTGTTGTAAATAACTTTTAAATTATAAAATACTTTTTCATTATTATCTTATTTGGTATTCCATATGATCCTAAGTGAGGATAAACTGATTAAGTCAAGTATTTTTAAGGGTCCACTCATATGAGGTCTTGTGCTATGCACCTTCACCTCCATTAACTCATTTAATATTAATAAAAATTCTGTTGTGTTTGTATTTATTGTCATTTTGCCAGATGAGAATGATGAGGCTTAGAATATGTTGTTGATATGCCCAAGGATATATATGACTAGATAGTGGAAAAGTCAAGATTCAGACCAATGTATTTTTTAACTTCAGAATGTGCTCTATTGGTCCTCCTTTGAGTAGGCATGGGAGATATCTTCATTTTATTAATGAAGGATTGAGGTCTGAGCAGATTAAATTATTTGCCCTGAGTTAAAAGTAGAAGTAACCATTTGAAAATTTGGAATCTAGTCTAAATGCAAGGGTTTCCCTCTGTGATCTATTGGCTCAATGTAAATGTGATGCTATAGCACACATAGACATGTAAGCTACTGGCCTGATTGTGAGGCAGCTGCTGATATGCTATATACAGGTAATAGAGAACAACTAAGAAGAAAGACTTAAAAGGCAGGGAGAAAAAAAAAACATAGTTTATTTCCTCTTCTGCCTTGATGAGTTATATTTTCCACTGTTACTTATTTAGATAAAATTAAGCATATGTCTTTGGGAATAAACATAATGCACACATGTGCGTACATGCACACACACATACACATGGGCATTCCTGTACACAACACACACTCAACACCAAATTTATATAGGCTGAGAGCAAATGCTTCAGTAGTCCTGATGAGGTCCCAAGGTACCACCTGCATTCCTGTGTCCCTGAGGACCAAAGGAGCAGCACTCTTTTCTGTGAGGTTAAATCTTGTCTTTCTATCCCCTTGGGTATAGATATCAATCACAACATCTAAGGTTTTAACTATTTATAATCATTCAGTATACTATTTCAGATTGTGTATTCTCACAATATACATAGAGTTACTAGCAACAGGAAACAAAGTTACATTTTTAATTGCAAAGTTCACATTTTTTTCCTAATTAGAGAATATTTATACTTAAAGAGTCTTTGGTCTTAAAGCCCTCATACAGTTTCCAGAGACCATTCCTTCACACAGATTGTCATGAATATTTTCCTGGTTCTCCAATAATGTATTTTCTAATTTCTCTTCTCTTGATTTTTCCTAGCTATACTAATTTAAAAACTGATTTTTCTCTGGTAGCAAAGTACACAATAGTTCTGGCTTAAAAAAATAGAAATAGAGATCTCTTTCCCATAATAAACCAAATGCATGTGCTGGCTTCATGGTGTCAGAAGCCCCTACTCTTCCCACCTAGCTGCTCTGCCATTCACAGTATACTGTTACCAACTTGTGGTCTAAGAAGGCTGCCACAGCTTCTGCTAATACTTCTGCAAGCTAGGAGGAAGGATATGCAAGATAAGACCACTCTTCTGGAAGGGTACCTTGAGCCAGGATCAGCAAAGTGTGCTCACTGTGTCCACCTCTGCATATTTGAAAATTCAACTGATTATTTGATATTTATTTTGTTTCCAGAAACCTTGTTAAGCCTCCATGTTAGGTCTGTTATTTTCTTGGATCTGTCATATAGATAATCATGTCATACTAATGACAGTATGTTTCTTTCTTCTGTTTTTTCTTACCTCAGTGTCCAGGCTAAGACCTCCTCTAGCACAATATTAAACAAAAGTAATGATGGTAGACAATTGGTCTATTTCCTGATCTCAAAAGGAAAGATTTCAAGTTTCAGTGCAGTAAGTAATTTATAGATACCCTTCATCAGACTGAGAAAGTTTTCTTTAATTTCTTGGATAACTCAAGTTGTTAATCATACAGAGTACTTTTAGATATACCTGGATTGGCTCCTCTAGTATTTTATTTAGGATGTATGTATCTACTCCCATAAATGTGTTTTACTTGTAATTTTCCATGATGGTACTGTTGTCAGATTTTGAAATGCTATTCTGACAAGCTTCATAAAATAAATTTGTGATTATTTTTCCCAACTCCCTCCAGAAAAGTTTGGTAAACATAGAACTACTTCTTTATTTAAAGTTTTGTAGAAGTTTTCATGGAAACTGTTTCTCTTATTATATATCAAAGTTTGCAACATCTCTAGTGATCTCCATCTGCATTTCTGACTTGCTTATGGTGGTCTTCTTTTTTTCACTAGATAAATCTTACCAGAAGTTTTTCACTTTTATTTGACTTTTCGAAGAAAAAACTTTTGACTTTGTTGATCTTCTCTATTGTTTATTTGTATTCTATTTTATCAATTTCTGTTATTTTATTTATTATTTTATTCCTTCAGTTGTATGTATTTTGGGGAAGGGTGAGTATTCTTTTTCTAACTTCTTGAGATGGCTGTTTCAGGCTTTGCATTTAAAGCTGAAAATCTTTATGTTCTTTTTAACTGCATTTCACAGGTAATAATTTTATCACTCAGATTAAAACATTTTTTGACTTCCATTGTGATTTCTTCCATGAACCATAGGTTGTTTAGCAGTGTATATCTTTTTTATTTAGCCTTGTATTTTGATATAACATCAACAACACTATGAGAATGGTATAAAGAACTCCAATATACACTTGAACTAGTTTAAACAAGTATTAACATTTTTGCCTTATTTCTTTATCATTACATGACTCTCTTTTTCTCATGAGCTCATTCTCATACATATTTTTTCTGAACCATTTACCACTTGAGAGAAAATTGCAGACACAATATACCTTTATGTTGAAATACTTCAATATGTATTTTTCATGAACAAGGACATTCTCTTATATAACCACTGTACAATTATCATAATCAGGAAATCTAATTTGGATACAATACCGTTATATAATTAACATTCAGTATTTTAAATTTGCCATTTCTCCCAGTGATGTCTTTTACCACTAATTTTTCCTAGATAGTTCACCATTTTTAATTGTTTGGAATTAAATTTTTCTTTCTTTTTTTCCTGTTAGGTGGTCATTTGTTGATTGTCTCTGAGAAAATGGCATGAACAAAAATAAGTAAACTTGTACACAGTTTTATTTTAGAAACCAGACAATGGAGCTCAAATAACATTATATCTTTTATAACTGCAATGATTTGTATCAGGTAGAAGGAAAACACCAGTGACCATGCAGTTTTGCTTAAGGCAAAGGGATTGCTTTTTTGGAAATGGCCATTATGTGGGAGGAAAAATAAACAGGACAACACAAACCAAGAGTCATTTCTATATCATTCCTGTTAGATCACTCTTCACTCCTTTTCTAACTGGACAGCATGATCCATTACTGGAAAATAAAATCAACTTTATGGGTTATACCAGTATTTTGTTGTAAAATATAATAAAATGTAAAATGCTAGAGAATATAACATGTAATAAGAGAAGCTATTGTCTCCTGAAATTTGTGGGTTTTTATGTGAGTGTGAATCAGATCATGGTAGAAAATATACTTCTTTCTTTGCTTTCACTGTCATAAAAGTCTAAGAAGCTGGGTTAGATCATCCTAGCCACAGTAACAGAGCTGTTATTTTTTCCTGAATTTTTCCAAAAAACATGTAACTTGTATTTCTTCTGGGAGTAAGCATAAACAACCTTCTGATTTATTTTATGGCTTTTCTCAGTAGAGAGATTTTTAAAACTCCTGGAATATCAAGAAGCAGGTAAAATATTAGGAACACAATTTCATTAGCCTACAGATTTGAGTTTCAGCAAAATATACAGGTTTCCATTCATATATGAGTAAGTAACAACTCTATCCTAATGCCCGCTTGTAACAGATGCTGAAAGGATATTTTGGTTGTATTCTTATGACCAGAGGAAGCATTGCCAGACCCAGTCGCTGTACCCATGCCTCATTATGGGGAGCTGTCTAATGAGATCTGCTGCTTAAGTCCAAGAGGCATTATTTTCCAAGGAATTATATCCCAAGATCAACTTCCCCTGGCTCAGAAAATATCATTTTGTTGCTCTACCAACGGGACCTTCCTCAATGCCATTTACTGTTGCCATTCATAATGTCCTGGGCACGTAGCACAATCAAGGTAATAGCAACCATAACGGTCACCCCTTGGAGGGATTCTTACAACAGCAAGCTTCCTGTCAACAGACAGAATTTCTTGAAGGATGGTTTGATAAAGGTGGTGTACTTTACTGGAACCAAGTTCTATTCTAACCCAAATCATTGCAAGATGTACAACCTGGAAAATTCTCAAGACAATCTGACGATGGGGCTCGGTGTCAATAAAGAGGCACAGGTGAAACATGTCATGAACCTCTTGGCCATGAAATACCAAAATACCCTCACCTAGGCCAACATCCACAGGGTAAACTGCAGTTGACTTCAGTAACCTTGAGTGGGCAGGACATCATAGGATAGGATCACAATGGTTTTGCCCTCTGTAATGCACCAATCTATATCAGAAGCATCTGGGTATTTGAAACTGTGAGGTGCTTTCAAGGATGCAGCAGGACCTTCTAGAACCTGTCTTTGTTTACAGTGCCCAACTCCTGCTCTGGTGGCCCACTTGGTTCAGCCTCAGCAACTCCATTAATCTCATAGTCAGTTGGCTTCCCACTGGCAGTGCTGCTGGTCATCCAGTCAGGAAAGTCTGTGGTTGAGGCTGGTCCATCTCCAACAACCAACCTCACAGCTGCTGCCACTAGCTGAGTTAATCTCCAGTTCCCTTTCCCACATTGACTTTCTCCTCCTGCCCTTTTCCCTAACCAAGCAGATCCCAGCAACCCCACAGCACAGATGTAGAAAATGACTCCCTAGAAATAGCTAGAACTGTATTTCTTAATTTCCAAATATGGACAGAGTTTTCTAGTTGTCTTATTTTTTCTGGCTTTAATGTGCTTTGGAGTAATCAGGGATCACTTCCAACCAATTTTACAACTTGTGGGTTCCTTAGCCAAAGAGTCCTTGCATGCAGGGGTGTAAATCCATGTGAAGACCTAACTGTGATCCAACATTTATAAGAATAGGTAGTTATTTCCCTTTTCTTTTTCTTTCATTACTTTACTCAGCCCCAAAGCAGCATTCCTTAGTGTTGGGGATCATGGTTGGGGTTAATTCTGGTTGACCCTTACCCAAAGGAGAATGGCCCTTTATGGTACCAGCTTATTGTGGAAAAGGTTCCAGTTTAAATTTAAAGAAGTATGTTTGTTCCAGGAAGGCTTATCCCTACTCCAACTGTCTAGCTCATGGACTCCACTTAAATGAACCCAAATTATGAAACCAAGTGTACAAAATATGAAAATTTAATGTGGACAAAAAAATGGATTAGTTCTCTGACATTTTGCTTATCACTCTGGGGTTTGGAAAAAGAGTGACAATGGAGGAAGTGGGAACAAGTAAAATAATTGTAATTCTATGAGACATTTGTCCAAGAAAGGAAGCAGCAAGATGACTAAAAGATAAGTGACATAGAGTTTAGTGAAACTTGTCATTTTAAGGTCAGAGAGATTTAAACTTCCTCTTATTTGTCTTTTTATTTTCAAGTCTAATTATTTATCTTAAAGTGTCTGAGTTTGGGATTTGCTTTTGGTTCAGTTTCTTGTTTTGTTTTGTTCTTTAAGTGGCTAGGTGTAAAAACATGTTTGTGTAGTCTGTCTAACACATCTCACTAGAAAATCAAGCCAGGGAATCACATTTTAATGCTACTAACTGTTCACTATTGAAGACTCTTTATATTTTAAAAGTTATTTTTGGATTAGAGTGACAACAAGATGGAATCTATGGATTTCTTTGTTGTATGTTCTTTATTAAAACACACACAGAAAGTTTTGCATATTTTTCAAGTGTTCCTTTTATCTACCTATCTATCTACCTATCTACTTGTGTATTTACTATATTCATTAATCAATGGTAAATAGTATTTACACATGGAAGTTTTTCTTTCTTAATATGGGCACACTAATTTCTGTAAGACCCACTATGCACTTTTCCCTCACTGATATTCTAACCTCCCTCCATACATTCAAGAAGCAATCTTTGAAGACAGTATGTATTGAAGGCTGGGGACACAAATATGGAGAAAAAAGTATTCTCACAAAGCAGGAGAAAAAAAAGCACTTTCATAGAGGACACAATGAAGTGTAAGTAAGTATGTGTTACCCTGTGTGGTTATTAAGAAAAGAGAAATGCAGCAGGTATAGAAAGGAAAGAATGATGAACTCTTTAATCAGCTTCAAAAAAGGAAAGTTTGGTTGACATAGACTTTGACAGGTGGTAGGATGTCAGCAAATGGAAGAAATCTCAATTAGGGTATTTTAGGTCCCTTTTCTGAAGTATCTCATGATATATATTTGAATTAAAAAATTCTTATGGTTAACAGTTTATATAGGGGGAAAAGAAGGCAAGAAGTTAACATCCTGTATGTATTGGACATATAAACATAAAATATTATTTTCATTAGATTTTAGTCACAGAGATATCTTCTGTAAATAAATTCTAAGAATAGTCTATATCTATCAAACTGAAAAAGTAAATGAAGTCACCTCTACAGACCACTGCAGACTCTGAGCTAAGTCGGCTCTTGGATTGGTTCCCAGAGCTGTTATTGATTGCAGTAGGAGTTGTGCTCACAAATCTTGCCATTGAAACTAGTTGATGGACAGGATGCTAAATGTAAAATGTTTCAAATATCAGTAACAGCCAAAGGGAAAAAATAGCACTTAATCATATGTCAAAACAACATCATGTAGAGCCAGTTTTGTCCCTAGAAAAGTACATGTGGTTCTTTGTGACTCAGTCAAGCTTCATCATCTCAAGACTAAGATATGTGACCTTCTAATTTTTAAAGTAGAGGCCTCAACCAAATGACAAATCAGCTTGATCATTTAAAAAAATCAAGGAAGAAAACAGATATATTTATATGTCTGGGAATAAGTAAAAATTAAAAAGAAAAGTATAAAGTTAAATGAAAAACATAGAATTTGGATTTAGATGAATATCTATATTTCAGAAACATAGCCAGCTGACTCCTTCAAAATGTGAATCTGTTTATGTTACTTCTTCTTATGGACGTCTTTAGCATCCTATCCTTCTTCTTACAAAAGATAAAAAATATCTTAACATGAAACTGAAGGCTATGCATGGCCTGGCTTCCATCCAACTCTACAGCCTCATCTCTATCCTGCCTCTCAGGTCCACACCCTCTTCTCAAGCTCCACAGCTTGTCTTCTGTCCCACCTAATCTCTTGCATCTACGGTCCATTATATAAATGATTTCTCCTTCCTGGAAGGATTTTTCTTCCCTCTTAACCCCTATACCCCTGTTAGCTTGATCATCACTTCTTTATATAAGTGAACCAAAGCAATTTTCCACTGTCAAACTCATAGAAACATGTTCCTTTATATTTTGACCCCACCACCATTAGCTCAGAATCTCTGTATAAAGACCATGTATGCTTTGCTCTTCATTTTGTCTCTAGTGTCTAGCACTGTGTCTATACATTGGGGAAAATCCTAAATAAATATTTGCTGAGTGAATAAAGGAATAAATGAGATATCAAGGCAAATTTTAATAACAATCACCATACTTACTGGATGAATTACTTTGAAGGCATAAAACAGGTAGCAATCTTCTCTAAGTAAACTGTGACCACAAATCATTAGTTCATCTCTTTTATTCGTAGGTGGAGGCTACCTACACCTTTCTTCAAAAATTGTTATTCCAAATGACAGATACCTATGGGACCTAGGGACAGTACTCATATCTCTATGATATATCTACTATTTCCACCGTGAAAATATCACCCAGTGCAGAAAATACAATGCATATTGTCCATATGGATAGAGACTTGCAGTAATTCTCTAATGGCTTTCCAGAAACAGATTAAACACATGAAGAAGTTTAAATTTCTAGAGCATGTTCTCTTAACTACCTTAATGTTCAAAGGAAAATAAACTTTAGTATTCATTATATCAATTCCCAGATCTTGAAACACTAAAAGTAAGCATTGGCAAGGACACTGAAAATGATTCATTAAGACAAACAAAACAAGAACAAATTCTGCAAGGGAGAATTTCAAAATATTCTTGATGCTTATGATTAGCTGAGCATACTGCTCTGCTGGCACAGTGGGGTTGCTTTTAGAGAATCCCAGTCCTGGAAAAACTCAGGGGATATTGTAAAAATTGTTAGCAGCTTAGTATTATAAAAGCTTTTAAACAATCCTCTGTCTCAATGTGTTGTCATAAAAATGTCAATGGTTTAAAAACAAAGCTATTTAATATTAACATCAGGACCCTTGTATGTCATGAGAATCTGAGGCCTTAAAGAGTAATTAACAGAACAGAATTAATTTTCATCATAAAAAAAGAAAGCACAATGAGAGAACAAGAAAAAAATCTGAAAACAAAAAAACAGTAATGGACAAATAACAATAACACCAGAAAAGCCCAGAGACACTTAAAAGTGCAGACAACAATGTTTTAAAACAGTGGCAGGAAAATTGAACCATCTGTTCCAAGAAACTGAACTTACCAAAGGTGTTTCTGGCCTTTGCAGAATCAATAGCGAATCAAGCATACAGTGTAATGTTAAATAGAACCATACATTTTGACATAGCAGTGTCTTCAAAATCACTTATTAATGATGCACCTTTGAAAGAAGATTTATTATCCTCAAACATCCAACTGTCTCCAAATCAGTTATTGTGAGAAACATTATCACAGTGTGACAAGCTGTAAAATATCCAGTATTATATGAGATAATCCATACAACAATAATATACTGTGTTTACATTATAAGAAGGTATTTTACAAATATTTATCTCAGCAGAGGCTGGGAGGCTAAGTAGTTTACTCAACCACGGTGGCAGAGTTCTTAAATGGTAGGTAGAACAAATTTTTTATCCAGTATTATATGACTCTAAAGATCATACATCACTGAAAAAAGAAACTCCCAGACTCGTACAATATCTGCAGAATACTTGTGGAAGAAAAACGATATGGTTTTTCTAACAAGATGCAAATTCTCCCACATCTTTACTTATATTTGAGCAAAGTGACCCAATGGGAGATGAAACACAAATGTATTCGTAGCATTTTCAAATGCCAATTCCTATCTTTTTAAAATCTTCACTTTTCTACTAGACTTTACTTCATTTATGTTTATGCTTCTGTCAGCCCCTACAGTGCCTTGTACAAATTTAAGTATATGATCCACGTACTTCAAATTCATGCATAGCCTAAAACCTTTTTCTTATAACTAAGTACTAAATACTTTTTGTTGTCCAACTGGAATTTATGTCCCATTTTTACTTCATTTTGTGACACTGTTTTTTTGGGGGGAAGTGAAAGGTAGGTGAAATCCATCTCTTCCCCATGCAAGAAAATCTCATGATATGCCTAGCTCCTATGGCTATGCCTAGGAGGCAGGTCTTAGATTAAACCAAACATTTAAATCCCACTACTTTTTCTCTAATTATTTCATCAATCCAAACATTAGTAAATTATTACATGACAAAATGATTATTATTTATCTATGGGTGGATGACAAAACCAGATAATAGGACAGGACTTTTCTTTCATATTTAGATGATAGACCTTTCTTCTTTTCATACTAAGCATAAACAAGGAAGATTGTGGCCCCTATTACTGCTGCTTCCATATTGTGACCACAATAGAAGGCAATCTAAGCTTACATAAAGAGGCCAGAATCAAAAGAATCTGCAGAGAAGCAGAGCCCAAGACTTGACTACCGGCTCCTCAAGCCTATCATACCTCTTGTTGTGAGGTAATGTGTTTTTTTATTCTTAAAGTTGCTTTAAATCACAGTTTCTATTACCTGTATTTAAGAGCATCCTAATTGATAGAAGATATATAATTTGATTAATAACACATAAGCTGGATTTTAGGGTGAATATCTTATCTAAGATGCGGGTACAACATATAAACAGCATAATAAAATCTTATCTCTTCCACCATTTTAGTTTGCATTCAAGCAAAAGAAATTCAGATAAAAACTGTAATATTCTTTTCATCCCTAACCCAGTGGTTTAATACAAGTACAAATTGTACTCAATTAACATTCTCTAGAAAAATGGTCATAATGATACCTTGAGTTACAGAATAGCAAAATACTATGTTTTTTCTTAATTTGTCAAAATGTCAGATTGTGTTACTTTCCGCTTAAAATAGAATTCAGTGGAATCTCATTACATTTGTAATACTCTTTTCTAACCAAGACTCCTGCCTAACTCTGATTAATTTGTCCTCAGTTACAAGGAACGATTTTCTCATACTTCATTCCTCAGTGCAAATGTGACCTCCTCTGAGAGGATTTACCTTTCCACTCTGCCTAAAATATCTCCTCCTTCAATTACTCTCTATTATCCTGCTTACTTCCTTTATAGCTTTTATCACTAGCCTGAAAGTATTTTTGCTTAATCATTTCTTTACTTGTTTATTCTCATGAGATTATAAACTCTATCATGACAGGAACCCTGGATGTCATCCTCAGCATTAAATTCCCAGCAAATAAAACAGTGCCTGGCTCACAGTAGGCAATCAATGAATATTTATTAAATAAATGAATGGACGACCAAATAAAAGAATGGCTCCCAAAACACCAGTGTTTTCCGAGTTTTGTTTCACAGTACTCTTGATAAGAAGCAGAATGAACTTTTCTATTCAAACAATAAGGAAATAACTACTCCTGTTAGTGGTCAGTTGGGTTTAACAAGACAACCTTAAACACATTTATTTGCATGAGATATCCTCCTTCATTTTAGCACTTTATTAATTTTCCATTTTTCAAATTAGTTTGAGTTCCTTCTTTGAGTGATCAGAAAAATCTTCATATAGCTGTGACTTAAAGAAGTAGGGAGAACTCAACCTGGACTTTTCACTGGAGGGTTTTGAATGGCTTACCTACTTCCTATTGCAACTGAAAAATTGTGCCCCAACAACCTTTCCTTAATGAATAGCTTGGCAATTTCAAAACTGAGTTTTTTTCTGTTTACATGACCTTAAATTACAGTGAAATCCACAAGCTTGTAAAGGTACAAAGACTGCAAGGTCTTTCCTGACACTCATTTCACATCTACAATACCCACTCTAAACACATGAGAATAATATTTAATATAAACTCTCCAATATGATCTTCTTTTTAAATAAGATGAAAAGACCTAGGCAACAGTCTGTACTCAGTTTTTCTACAACTTGAATTTAGGTTGACAATATAAAATATTTTTTTTTCATCACTGATAATAGAAGAGCCTAATTCTTAAACTGTGATATTCCTGAGTTGAAAATATGTCTGATCTACTATCACTGGTAAGGACACCTGTTTAATCAGCTACTTATACTGTCAATATTGTATAAACCACGTCTTTTATTTTCTGTGGTCTGATGTTTCCACATCTGAGGTCTTACTGACCTCCACATTATTGCCCAACCAGGTTAGCTAACTGCTAGAGATAGCAAACACTTCACCCAGGAGTGTGCTTTTCAAATGCAAACCAACCAATCCAGAGTCCATGCCCCCACCAACCTCCATTATCAAGATCTCATACTTTTGACTGCTATCCACCTGCCCTTATCACCCTGGGCCAAGCACCTGACAATTATGCCCCAGAGCCCTCTTGACCAAACTTGAGGCTTCCCCATGTGGACCTTTCTTCTTGGGAACTGACTATTGTTCCTGTTCTGTTACCATTACCATACCTAAATAATAATAAGACCTGTTAAAACACATAAAGTATAATTGTATGACAAGAGAGTCATAAAACAAGTTTCTAAGAAGAAAGAAACATGGTTAAAATTCCTCTAATAGGTTAAAAGAAACCATAAAAGACCCTGAAAATTGGAAATTGAGTGAACAACTTTCAGATGTGTAATATGTATATTGTAATAGTTTCTACTTTTAAAATGGTTTTCATAATTTTGCTTTTAATTTGACTTCTCAATTCTATTGTTTTATCTATAATTTTAAGATATATCACATCTTTTCATTTTGAAGGAACTTAACACATAATTTTAGGGGGACTTCTGAGTTACTCTATTACATATATATTGTTTACCTCTTCTACCCAGCATTGTAGATTTTTTCCGATTCTTCCTTCTGGAGTTAAGGGTGGGTATGACAGGCCTACTTTGAGGTAAAGCCAATTGCTGGGGTCTAAGAGACTAAAAATAAGAAAGAAAAGTAGAGCAGAAATGTAAATTAAGTCCTTGGGAAAGACAAGTATAGTGAGAGACATCAAGTACCGTCCTCCTCACCAGTCAGCCAGAGTTTATTAAAGATTTATTAATGCTGGGCATATGGTTAGTCATGAGATGCATAAACATAAAAAATGTAAGGTCTTTATCTGTATCAAGGTTTGATCAGAGAAACAGATCTCAATGCATGATATAAGAAAAGGGAATTTTTATAGGGGTTAGACCTAACATAGTTATGAGATCTGGCTAATGACTCTGTACAAGGCTGTTGCATTTTGTCTAGGGTTGGACCCAAAGGCATGATAGGTCAGCCTAGCCTGCAGTCAGGAAGGAGAGCTGCTATAACTTGGAGGAAATCAAAGATAAACTGCAATGCACAAGGATAGAATAAAACATACCTCTTTTACTACATCCAAACTCGACAACGTGAATAACCTACTGAAGACGCTAGGATTGATAGCGACAGAGTAAAAGGACAAAGTAGGTGATTAAATAGTTAATCCCACTAGGGGATTGTAAGTAAAGAAAAAATTATGGGAGATCACTGTAGGTCAATAATCATTCAAGAAAATAGGTTTGCTTAACCACAAAACCAAGCAAGCGTGCTTAGCAACAAAACCATGCAACAGAGAAGCATGAGACATGCCCCCAAACAATAAAACAATGGTGGCACGAGACCCACATACTGCCCAGTGAGCTCAGTAAGTTAATGATCCCTAGGACATGCTCTCTGCACACATAAAAAACAATTTATGCAAAGGTGACATTTCAAAGTGAAAGACCCTCATTTTACTGAGACCTGAAATAATTTTTCCATAGTGCCATGACAGTCCTGGCTTGACTATGTAGGGACGAGAACACTCCCCTGCCCAACCTGGAGGAGGAGCTGATGATAGAAGCGTAACATCTACACTGGAATGAGGAAGAAGATAGTCTTCCCCCCACTTTTCCTTTTATTATAAAACTGTAGCCCACTAAGTTCTTGGGGTGCACCACCCTCTCATCTGCCTGCTTGTAAGCCTCTCAAGCGTCTTATTCTAATAAATCACTTCTTATCTAGCACTTTCCCTCTTGCTGAATTCTTTCTAAGCTGAGACATGAAGGACCGGAGCTCCTTGGAGCCCCTGGAAATGCCACCCAGTGTTTCAGTACATCATTCACCATTCACCAGAGAACTAAACACACACCTGATCCATGGTATAGAGAAGCTGAAAGAGGAGGAATCCTGGGAGTGGGAAAGGCAGTGGGCCTGGTACTATCTCATGCCAGTTTTTGAGTTAACAGAACAGAGACAACATGTATGATTTGCCACAGTGTTAGGTATCTTATGCCAAACGCAGTGCATAAAAATGGTTTCTCATTTACCTCCTCTTTCCAGATCTCGCACAAATTTCTATTATGTCTATGCCTAACCTGGACTGGCAAAGACAAAGTAAGTTCCAATTTGGTTATATTGGCAAAATAGAAAGCCACAAAAGTCTATGCCTTGTCAAGTTGACATCATACCCACCTCCTCTAACTATACTTAACTCTTCAGTAAAAATAATAGCTAAGTCATGATTTAACCTAGAATTATACAAGCACCCCTTATCCAACCACAGGTATATTAAATCTCTTTTTAAAAGGATATAAAATTTCTCTATCCAACTTGGGCAATGTTCATTTCTAGCTGAATCACACTGACCCTTTGATAGTTTGTAACTTAAATACTGAAATATGAGGTTGACACATCTTATGTTAGATTACAGGGGAATGGGAAAGGGAAAGATGGTAATTAGCTAATTATTTACAAATAGATTCATATCAGAATAGGAAGAAATATTTATAAACTATTATAGTTCTCAGTTATGCAATTGCTCATGCCCATAACTGCTATTTAGTAAGTATTTTCATAGACTACTCATTCCACATAACTTCTCCTCTCAACAAGCACTTTGCTGCTCTTAATTTCTTTCTCGATCGGGTGATCTAAACTTTCTTTCCTGAATGGTCTGGTCCATTGGCAATCCTGCCTGAATAGAGTTGTAGTTTTCCATTGCCTTTTATCACTTGTCATAGAAGTACTTAGCAGCCTCCAGGCAACCATTTCCATTGCAGACCTCATTATTTGGTAGTAACTCAATTTCTCCAGGGTAGTTAGAATTATTCAGCACTGATAGTACAATGACCTCCTTCTTTGTCCATTGATTCACTAGCATGAGGAACCCAAAGTGGCTAAATGGCAACTTCAACTTCAAATTTAATGGAATCATTGATGTGATCCTGGCAGAAGCATTCTTTCCGTGTGAACTAAGATGCCTAAATCAGAAGAGCCCAAATTCATAATTATTGGAAGCAAAAATGTTGTTAGCAGATTTCTAAGGCATAAAAGAGAGAAGCCACTCCCATTTATATCTTTGATTCCCAGACCTGTAAATACTGGCTGGGAAAGAACAGCACCACACTTTGACACAGATTGAGTGCATATACTATATTCCAGGGAAATTGCCCAAACCCTCAAGATACCACCAAATAATTGGAATTATACCTGAATCTTCAAAATGTCATTCCACTATTCTATCAGGTTAACTGATTCAGTAAGATAGAAAACATGGTAAAACCAGTAAATTCCATGCACACCATCCAATTGTTGTACTTTATTTCCTATAAAATGAGTTGTTTGGTCAAAAGTAGGGCTGTATGGAATACCACGATGGCTAAGGCATTATGTAAGTACCTGGATACGGTACTGCCAAAAACACTGTGGACAGGAAATGAAAATTCATATCCAAAGTAAGTGCTTATCCAGTGATAATAAACCACTCTCCCTTCTGTTATGGGTATATTTCAATGTAATCAACCTGCCACAAGGTAGTAGATTGATCCTCAAGGAATGATACTATTTCAGAGTAGATTGGCCACTCATCAATGACTATTGTCAAATATTAGGAGTGTAAGTTCAATTTGCTGATCCCATGAATAACACTCTTGTCAACATGACCTCTTGGTTTATGAAGACAGAAGCTGCCTAATATCTACAAAACTGGTTATCTTATTCACAAAATTACAGAAATACGCCTAATCTGCGGTTACTTTTTGGTAAGCATTCACATGAAGCACCAATATCTTTATATTCTCTATCTAATTTGTAAATGTCTTCCTGCATATCTTTACTCCAGACCCTATTGCACCAGTTTTCCAGAAATGAAAATCTCTGATCATTCAGCATAACCATTACTATCTAGAAATCAGAATAGATCTATAATTCTGAATATCTCTCATTCTAGACAAAATAAACAGCAATATGCATTGCTCAGTGTTCTGCCCCCTAAAAGAATTATCCTTACCACTATCCTTGAAGGACACCCTGGAGTGGGGCGGTATTTTTGTACTCATCTATTTTCAGGTAGTTCTGGCACTATCATATAGAACCAGCTGTTAACCAGAAACATTTTTTTTCTTAGGTAAATTTTTATAGGGAACTCCCTATGAGGAAAAGGGGGAAGACTGAAAGGGAGGAGGAAATAGAGCAGGAATAGGAGACATAGATCTCTGAGCCAAATATCCATGCAAGGTTCTTATGCCTTCAGGACATATGTGAACTTGATATTTTATAGACCAGGTCTTTTGATGATAGAGCACTGCTGTGCATACTCTTGAATGGTATGGTTTTACAGGTCAGATAACCCCCACAGTTTGTTATGATTTTGGAGTTATTTCAATGGCAGCATTTTCATTGATGACCTTAGAAAGAATATCCATTCCAGAGCTCTTTATAAAACCAGGGCTCCCTCACAAATATATTTCTCACCTCCTCAGTGAGGGGAGTGTCCCCTGGATCATCCTGTGAACAGAGTTTGGGATTTCATGATCAGGGCCTTACATGATAAATTCACTGTATCAATCTAATCTCTACTGAAAATTTGGACACCTTCTTTTATATTATACTAGCCAAGTTGTGAAATTTAAACTTCATTTAGGGTAGTCCACTTTGGGGTCCAGATTTTGCAGCCTTGTTGAAAGAATAGTCACGGGATTAAAAGCAGGAAGCAAAGTCAAAGGGAAAAAGAGAACCTGAATCAAAGCAAGGTACAAAGAAAAAGTCCAAAAGAACAAATTGATCTAATAGCCAGATGATGCTGCAATTGTGTATAAGTTCGAAGATTTGGGGTTAGGATTTACAAGTCCACGTTTATAATTTTTGAAAGAGTAAATAAACCTGTGGTTCTTTAACACCCACATAAGACCTCAGAAATATCAGAAAAGTTTAAATTTGTTTTAATGTACAAATACTTAAAAAGTACCTCAACTTTAGCCATGCACCCCAATGACCTACCACATCAATTCGATTGAAGGTACAGAGCTTCAATGTCTTTGAGTAAATACTAGAACTCATTTTTCAACAACTTGTTTAAGTATATAAGATTAAAAACAATGATCATGGGAACCAACTTCTCACCTCAGGAAAATGACACAACACATCGGTACTATTCACCAGTGGAGGCAAGGAAGCCTGGCCTGATTTCACCCTGTGGCTAAAATGAGGAGGTTTTCCCTTTCTCTGGTGCTTTAGATGTAGCTAGCCAGTAGAGGACAAGTCTAATGTTCTGTGTTGGTGTGGGAATGCTCGCCAATGCTCCCAGCTCTTGTCTTTCTTTTCATCTGATCTTGAGCTCCATGTTCTTGTTTTCCACAACTACATTTCAGTTTGGCGTCCCATGACCTTCTCAGCTGAGTTTTTGTTTTTCCATCTCAAGTAAGAGAACGTTGACACTCTTTTTTTTTTTTTAACATCTTTATTGGAGTTTAATTGCTTTACAATGTTGTGTTATTTTCTAACCTCTCTGCCATAAGAGGTAGTTTCAGATATGATAAACTCTGATTAATTGACTTTACAAACCTACAATTATAAAGGATAGCAACTAGATTTGTGGTAAGAATGGTACAAGAAATCTATCTGTGTCTTCTATAGAAATCATTCTTACTTCTAATTTGGTAGTCATGAGAAATCCTTGATCCTTCAGTCCACTAAACAAGGTAAGGGAAAATTATTATAGACAATTATTTATTGCTATATAGCAATAAAATATGGTAATATAGTTCTTTACACTGTGTACCAATCACATGCTTGATCAAGACTACTGTTTCTGGAAAATAGTAACCTGTCTTGTTAGGCTCTTAATGTTTTTGGCTAATTATATAAAGAAGTTCATACATATATATATGAACATCTTTGTATATACCATATTATTTTCTCTAGCTACACCACTGCTACATACTGTGCATGTAGATGCCCCTCCTTCATACTATTCACATATATCACTATGTATTCACACTTATTTCCAAAAGCAGCCACTGGAGAAGTGAGAAGGTGGTGGAAGGGGTGGGTGTGTATCCATATTCTACTCAGTCTGTATTTAGAAAAGGGTTTGATTTCCTTGTTCTGGATTTAATCCCTGTATGGCTAGAGGAATCAGTGTCAAAATCTGACAGTATATATTTTTTTTTCATAAGACTCTGTCAGATTCTGAACTAGGAGTATTTCCAGAAGCTAACTGAACTCTTCTTTCTTTTAATAAAAGACTATGAAACTCTGGAGACAAGCATGTGACTAAATATGAGGGTTCTTCTTCCAGCCCAGCACAGTATCCAGCACAGCTCGGGCTCAGGGAGGATCTGTGGCTTTGGGAACAGTAGAAGATGACATTGTCTTGTTCATTTTGGGGATCACTGTTAACAGTGGCAAAGATGAGTTTCCAGTAGTTAGTCTGTAGCAATAGGATATTGACAAGGCAGGTCAGAGCAGAAGAGGAAGAAAATGGGGTTTCCATATAGGTATAGCAAATGGCAGAGTTTTTATTATAGATTCATGTAAGCTGTTCTCTTGGGAATGTCTCTGAGATGCTGATTCTTTGTTTTGTTTCACAAAGTCCGTACCTGTATGAGCAGATAGGAATGGAGCCATTGTTATGTCAACACAAAAGCAAAGTTGATTTCATTTGTCTGCATAGTCATTAAGGCCTGAGGTCATAAAAATAAACAAAAATTTTTTTTCAAAGTAAAGATAAGTTTATTTAAGGAGGAACAAAAATAAAAAGCGGTAACTCTCATTCTCTTCATTTTCACTTTAAAATAAAATTATGTTGCATTTCAGAAACATTTTAATTTTTGATTAAAATATGTATTGGAGAATTTGAGTTCATGGGGAATTTCTTTATTAAAATTAGGTCTTCACTACAAGTAGCTTCAGTAAAAGTAAGAATGTAGATTATTTGAAAAATGTATTTTTTTAAAAGCCTGGTGCTTTTATTATAAGCAATTCTAATCAGCTTTGTGTGTTGAATCTATTTTTCATTTGATTGTTGTGATTGATGTCTATGAACTGCATTACAGCTGAGAGATTATGTATGGCATTTGGCACTGAGATTTAAAAAGTAATCATATGTTGTATACTATTTCTAAGAAATTGATAGTATCATAGTGTTATTTATTTCAGACTTCTCCAAGGATTTTCCTTAGTTTTGCTAAGGAAATAATCTTCCAATTAAAAAGCTTAATAGAAAAAACATTCTGTCTTAAAATAGACATGTTTAATATATATTATATATATATTGGTTTTATATACATTGAAATCATGTTAGAAAGGAAGCTTGTTTGTATCAAATAATTCAATTGTAGCATCAAGCATTAAAGGCACTAAACTTTTGCTTTTATATATTTTTCGACTTTGGTTGATTAGGAGGTCAAATGGACTCAGTAGTACATCTGCCCTGGGATCTGCCAGTGCCAGCTCTTTTAAAATCCAGAACATGATCTCAAATTGGAACAAAATCCTTCACTGAAAAGATGTCCTTCAAAATAAATAGTCTCTTGCTATAACTATGTTTTCATTAAAAAGTAAAATGTTCATTTTTAAAGGGGAATATTTAATTTTTTTAATGTGTTTTGCTGATCAGAACATATACCCCTCATAAAAATTTATGGATGTACATGGAAAACTAACTCCAAGATGTTGCTGTACTTTTGCACATGAGCAGACTGTTGGCAGCTAATCTCCCTGATTATGCAAAGATGGAATTATAGCAAGAATTACTGACAGGCTGGTAGATTTGGATTCCCCACTTCAAAAGTGGTGAATTGTTTCCTTTATGTTCTGTGACAAATGACCTACCTAGCTGCTTGGCTATGCAGAGAAGCTTGGAACAAGCAGAGAAGCTGATAGTACTGCTGATACTGGTGAAAACTGATTGTAAAAAGTAAAGTTCTACTAAAAACAGATTTTTTTCAGTATAATCAGATGAATATTCTTTGAGTTATAAATGTTCCATGAGCTGATTCTTGAAATTACTATCAAGTGTAGTGGTCAGTTCAAAGAACAACAAACATTGTATACACTGTTGGTTTAGATATAATATGATCAGCATATACATTTATAGGCATATATGGGTATGTGTGTGTATGTATATAATGACTAGTAACAAAAAATTGAAATAAAAATGTCAACAGTGAACTTTTTTTGATCTTTGATTTAGGAGTAAATATAATAGTAATATATTATCAGGAGACCTCAATTACTTTCCCAAATTTTACACTGCACTGTTAAATATGTATGTAGTGAGTTATTTATGTAAGGATTGATATTTCTGTTAGACTTCTTGATACCATTGTTCTTTCTTCTAGAAAACATTTCTAGATCAGTGTTTGCTTTTATTGGGTGTTTTACAAAATAAAATAAATTGGTAAAGTGTCTTGATAAGGCAAGAGGTTCAGGAGACATATATTAGGATAGATTTTAGGATGTCGTGAGCACAATTGCCTAACCAATAGATGTAACAAAGCCAAGCAAATATGAAGCAGTGTTCACAGCTAGATGTGCTGAGAAAATAAAAACCTAAACAGTTGCCATGTGTTCAAAGAAAGTAGAGCTTCTATGAGCATAAGAAAGAAACTTATTTCAAGGATTGATTTATTTATTATGACTGAAACCCAGCTTCACAAATATAAATCTAGTCTCAAGAAGCATCCAACTATATAGAACAGCCATGGAAGAATAGGGTTGTTCTTTCTGATCAAGGATTTTGGATTATTTCTATATATAATGAGAACAATCTGAAGAAATCTTACTCAAATCAGTTAGACTGCTGTCCTTGTATAGGTCAGAAGTCCTTTAGATTCTATAGATGTGCAAATGAAACAAGTTGCTTGGTTCAACTGGAAATTCTTGGAAAGTCTTAGAGACCACCCAGAGTGATGAGAAAAGTTGATCAACCATTCATTACTTGTTCATGACCTAGCACTTGTCCTTTGAGGAAGACAGGACAAATATAATTTTCTCTAACATACAAATAATAAAATGCAAGTCAAAAATGGTGAAATGGTTGAGGTCACAGTTAGCTAGAAATAGGATGTAAATATAACCTTTCTAAGTCCAAGTCAAATATTCCCTCCATTATGTCAGACTGACTTATAACTTAAAGACTTCTATCACCTTTCTCTATGTCTCTCTCCTTCATTTCCAAGTTTTTCCAATACTATTGTCAATTTTCAATTTTCTCTCTCTTTCTCTATTATGAAAACAAATCTTTGACATTTTACCCTGTATGTCAATTATAACTTTAGTTATTTAGGCATTTCAGGATAATCATAGATTATATGATATCCCTCTAAATTCAGGAGTTTTAAAACTTAAAATTTATATCTTCACTGGCCTATACAAATGAATTGTGGTCAATTTTCTTGTTTCATATATATATATATTTCTTGACCTATGATTATTTAACACAACTCAATTTTGAAATACATAGAAGAGCTTTGAAAATTGCAGTTATCTTTTAAAAAGTTGAAGATGCTCAGCCTTACTTGGCATTAATTACTATATTATCATCTATCTCTGAAAAAATCTTTGATTTTCATTCAATTAGAAATAGTTTACCTGGTGAAAAGTTTTTAGAAGCATCTACTCTTCAAAACTATTATGACTCTAGTACAGTAGGTAAATATTAGCATTTATTAATTAATTCAATCAACTCAACAACTGTGATGAACATCATATATATAGATATTCTTTGTTCAAACTGAGCCAGGGCTGTCCAACCCACCTTTTTTCATCCAAATCAACTCCTCACTTGATTCTAATTGAAACTGAATTGAATGCACAAATCAGAAAATCTTGTTTATTCAACCCCTTTCAGTTCTCATAACTGTAGTTTTCAAATTAGAAGGAACTCAAACAATTAGAAGAGCTTTATTGAAAATTACAAATTGTGTTTTCCTTGGATGTTGGTATGATTTGTTTCCCTTTACCCTCACTCACACAGCAACTCTGGTCAATTTAACATGTTGGTAAATGTTTATTCTTTATGTTACTTCTCTAAAAAGCAAATTACGTTGAGAAAATGGAAGATCTATGATATCCGTCTGCAGTTTAGCTGATGAGCTGCTGACAAATTTTCACACAATTATGCAGATATTAAAATCCAAAGATTTCTGGTGTCCCTATCATACTACATCTTGTTTTATCTCCATAAATGACCCCACATCTTTCCTGAGAGAAAACTGTAAATATCAAATTCTCACTCCTCTCTCAATCAACTTATTTATAATTTTAGCATCATTTCCTCCTCAGCAGTGTAAACAAAATTTCTGTTTAAGGCTGTTTCCTATAATACTTCTTTAGATCTGTTTAACTCTCTACTCCTTAGAGACTTGCTTTCTGAATTATATCTTTCCTCTCACGCTTTCAAATTTTCTCCCTCTCCCAAGTATCCTCAATTTGTTTATGTATCTTCAACATATAAATGACATAAATTCTCTATCATTTTAAAACAAAGGAAATATTGCATGAGAATAAACCCAGCCTTTTTACTGTGTGTGGTGAAAACAGCTAGTTACCACAAAGAGTTTATTTCTCTTTTTTCTTGAACTTGTGTTCTGTTGTTTTATTTTCCAATGTTATATTTTCTCTTAGCACATTATCCATTACCAGAGTTTTTATTTCCATATATAGTCTGCTGTTTCCAGAATTTATATATATCTGCCAAAACGTCTCTTAGGACCACACAAGTTTATCCATTTGCTTACTGGAATTCTTTATCTGGATATCCTAATGATACTCTACAATCAGTGCATACATAATAGAATTTATTATCTTTTCACCAAAATTCATTCCTCTTGAGTTTTTGTTGTTGACCATGACATTTATCCAATTGCCTAAATCATCCTAGACTAAGTATTCACTCTTAATTATTTCCCATCTCCATCCTTCACCAAGATTTAAGCTCCTACCTCTTTTATATCTCTCCAATTCATCTTTTACTTTTGATTGTTTTGGCCTGAAGGATTTGGCCAAAGGATTCTTCTGTCCTATTCTCCCCAAATCCTCCTAATTCAAAAAGAAATGATTGGCAAATTGAAACTAGTAAAGTATAATGAAGAAAGTATAATACATAAATAAAATAATGAAGTAATGTATAATGAAGTTGGATTAATACAAGAAAAAAGTTGGCTTTACTTTAGAAAAATCAATGGTAATAATGCACTTCATTAAAGATAAAAGAAAAAATATGAATTTCTCAATAGATGCTGAAAAAGAATTAGATAAAATTAGATAAAATTCAAAGAATCAGATAAAATTCAGCATGTGTTTATGATATAAAAAATGTGATCTTTCCAACTGACCCTATAACTGAGCCTTCAGAAGGACTCCCAATTTTGTATCAGTTCAGCTGCTTGTGGGTGGCCAGACACATAGTAAGAACCCTGAATGCCATTGCCTCACTGCTTTTGCTGTAAGATAGTTCTGTGGTGAGAGAAAGGAATCTGTTTCAGTCAGCATGAAATTTGGAAAGTTTAGCCATAAAGATTCTGGCAGGACAGGCAAAGAAAACAAGTTTGTAACCACAATAAGTGTCTATTCTAGGGAGGATAAATCACTTCCTCCTCTGTTATAGAGAGGGTATAATGAAATCAATCTTTCACCAAACATTTGGGTAGTCTTCCTAGGATATGATGCTGTAATGGGGGCTGTTTTGTCTCTGCTGATTTGAGTGTCTCAGCAGTAGCAGTAGCCCAATCAGCCTCAGTGAGGGAAATCCCATGTTGCTGAATCCATGTATCACCTCCATCCTGATACCATAGCCACTTTGCTTAAGAGACTATTAAGCAAGCACTAGGGTGGTTGGGACAAGTTGCCTGGCACATGTATAATGAGTCATTTTGTCCACTTGATCACTGATATTATTTTCTGCAGTGAACACCCTTTTGTGAGTATTTTGTGGGTCATGCCTACTGTCACAATTTTAATGCATTCCAAGATACCTGTGCATGTATTTCTTACACCAACCACTTTGTACCAGTTCTCCAATATTTTTCCTTTTATGTTTGAGAAAATTCAACCAAATGTTAACTAATGTTCATTAACTGATTCAGAGTTATATCTCTGATTATCTCTCCTTCTAAGCAAAGTTTATATACAGCTCTACTACTAGAAGTTCTGCCAACTTAGTAGGGTTTCCTTCCCCACTGTCATTCATAACCACTCTAAATAGAGCTATAAAGCTGCTCCTGACTGTGCCAACAACTCCTACTTAAATATCTGAAAACAAGGCCTGATTATTTTCTCATTTTGTCAACTTCATATTGATTTATTAAGCTACAGGCTTAGCTGCTGAAAAAATAAGAGCCCCAAATTAGTGCCTGAAATAAGAGAAAAGAGTGTTTCTCTCAAGTGTTAGAGTAGAGCTGGTAAAGTTGTTCTGACACCCTCAGCATGTGGCTTTCATCTCTAGCTCCAAGGTATTTGTTCTAATTTTAATTACTTCCCACAAATGGAAAAGGAGGTGGTACAAAAAGAGTATATATCAATCTCTTAAGGACAAAAAGAAGGAGGGCATCCATTATTTCCTGTAACATTTCACAGGCAAGAACTCTCATATCATATGTTTTACATAGTTGCAAAGAGTCTGAAATGAAAACCCTGTGGTTAGAAGGAAGAATGGATAATAGAAGACTGCTCACAATTTGCCATAGGATAGTTTAAGGTGTCATATATTATAACCAGAAATTCCACTCTAAAATGTATATCTTCTTGTATATATGATCCAGAAAACATCATCATGATCATCAATACTTATCAGCATTTAAAACTGTTAAATACTTTATTATCTCATTTAATCTTCATAGCAGCCCTATGAATTAAGTACTATTTTTTCCCCATTATACAGATGAAGAAACAGGAACAGAGATGTTAGCACAGTCAATAAGAGGAGAAATGGAATGGATAGCCCTGTTTAAGTCATTTCATATAGGGGAATGTTCATAACGACATAATGACATTGGTTCATAATGACAAATTAAAGAAATGGAAAACAATTTGAATGACTATCACAGTAAAATGGATAAATAAGTTGTGGTATATTCATATACTGAAACCTATTGCCACAGTCAATATCACTGGCTATTTATTGTCTGCTAGAAGCTGCCTGTGCACAGGGCAATGAAATGAACTACATGCCACAACATGAATAACTCTTAGGAAAATATTATTGAGGAAAGAAAAATCAATTGTAAAAGAATATGTATAATATGACTCCTTTAATGAAAAATTCAAAATCAATCTAAACAAAATGTATTGAAGAAATTAAAGATTCATGTTAAAGTTATAAAGCAGAGAAAGTTATATATACAAAGTTCAGTATAGCTTTGTGCTAATGAATAGAAGGGAAAGAGATGGGAAGTAGTTCCAGGAAACTTCAAGGCTAACAATTATATTCTACTATTTCTTAATCGGCACCTATTCTCTGTGCCTTGTACATACTTTATGAACTTTATAGTGTATCAATTCAATATTTAATAAACATAATTCTAAGAAAGTGATAATAGATCAAATTCACTAAAATTAAAAATATGTCCATAGAATTAAAAATAATAATATAGACTCCTTTTCATTTTTGTACAATATCATATCTTTTATCTTTTAAAACATAAATAATGTAGAGGATTTTGTAATGGAAGAACTTTAGAAATCAAGTAAATAGTGACATCTGTGATACTGAATTGCATGTGGGAATGAAGAATAAGAATCAATGATGACAGACAGTTTAAACAACAGGTGAGAAATAAGGGGAACAAATTAAAATAATTTAAATGAATAACTGAATGTCAATGAATTATTTGTTAACTTCAGTAAAGTGAATTGTTTATCCATGCAGAAATCAAAAGAAAGCGTTAAACTAAACATATCATATCACATCTCTGAATGATAGCAAGTCTAGATATTAAAACTATTCTGAAGAAAGCACTATATCCAAGCTATTGCAAATGAAGTGCAACTTCTTACACCAATAGAGGAGTTTCAAATACCTCACAGGAGGATCATTTAGTTTCTCCATAATTTCTTATAGGATAACATTCAATTGTAGCATTTCAATGTGTCTGGAAGAAAAAAGAAATTTTTTTCCCTTTGGTCTTAGCCTATTCCATTTGCAAGAATACACCTCCTGTCCATATGTATATTCTGAGATTGGTGTAAACTATGTACAGGTGCTTTGAGGTGTATAATCACCAGCAGCAGGAAATCTGAAACACTGTGATGCATAAATCATTGTCAAGTGGAAAACTGTCTAATATTGTTAGTAAAGAGAGCACAAAAGAGATGGAATGGATTAACTTAAGGAACACCAAGGCATTTATCTAAATGATGTAAACATCATTCTCTTCAGAGAAAAGCTTCAGCACCTCAGAGATAAGTGCAATCATACACCAGCAGAGGACTTTGGATTAATGAAGAAAGAGAGCTGAGGTGCTCTGTCACTTCCTCCTGCCTTAGACACACGCCAGCCTAGAGGTACTGAGAATAAAACATCTCAAGGCCTTTAAAGGATATATTTATATTATTTCATAGTTCTATCTAAGTAAGAATTTATGAACAAAATAGCTCAAATTTATTGAGTAATAACTAAATGCCAAACATTTGACACAGAGTATCCAAAAGTCCATTCAAGAGTTTTGCAAAGTAGGTATAATTATCACTACTCTAAGAGTAGTAAAACTGCAGGTGAACAAAATTAAACAATTTTTCCAAGATCAAACACCTAGTAAGTGTAGAATTTGAGCCTAGATATCTCTGACTACAGAGTCTGCATATTTTCCACTACACCAGGCTTTTTCATGAAGTTGTACTAAGCTGTGAAAATTATTTTTCATTTGTTTTACACAGTACAGGATGGACACGGCATGTAAATGCTTTCCAAAGGAAACTCTTCAACAGAAGATATAAAATTGGGTCTAATAACCAATATGTTGTCAAGCCACATGTAATATTTGTATAATAGAACTTGTCAGAAACATACCAGAGATAATGTCAACCTTAAAATAAAGTGAAAACACCAAACATTGGTTT
Organism: Stenella coeruleoalba; assembly: GCF_951394435.1. Lineage (NCBI taxonomy): Eukaryota > Metazoa > Chordata > Mammalia > Artiodactyla > Delphinidae > Stenella > Stenella coeruleoalba. The sequence goes on along the minus strand of NC_137164.1, from coordinate 33,663,516 downwards.
GGAAACTTGGCCTGTTCATAAATTAACTTGGTTGTTAAGGAGTTATGAGAGGATTAATGAATTAAGAGTAGGAAAAATAGTAACTAGATGGTAGCTAAAATCAAAATTTGAAACGATGAAGCCTCTAATTACATGTACTAAAGTCAATGTTTTATTGAATAAGATATAAAATTACACATATTAGGCCTTGCGTAGTAAAGGCATATCTTCCAAAGAATGCCTCCTGTAGGTCAAGGAAATATACCTAAATAAGAGAAGACATTTTAAAAGCAGAAATAAAATTGTGCTCAGACTAAGTCTAAGCCCATCAAAAACTTACAGAATTTTTGAGCTGGAAGGGCCTGGAGAGAAGCTCTCTTCTGTATCTACGTGCATAATTAAATAGCTGAGTAGATATGATAGAGATATTTGGTTAGTGCATTGCAATAAATATTTCCATGAAAAAATGTGGAAATAAGCATTAAGAGGAAGTCATTTCCCAATGCACTGAACAGTTTAATAAACAAGACAGATTTTCTTTCAACGCTAAAAGAAAACTGCCTTTCTGATCAAAACAAACCATGCAAACACCTAAGAATTTACTGCGTGCAGTAACATTGCTGTAGATATCTTATCTGACCTGCATCATAGAAGTTGCTTTAAAGGCTAATGACTAAAAATTTATATTTCTCTTTAAATATTCAATAGTAACATTAATAAATGTAAATGATTTGTAAGTTGTTAGATATACTCCAATGTTTCTAGGCTGAATAAGATTTTTATTCCCCAAAGCCTGGAGACAACCATGATTCCAGGCCACTATGTTCATTCCATTTAATTGTCCAGTCTTACCTTGCTCATTAAATTATGTTTTTTAATAAGACAAAGTATAGTGAACTTTTTACAAGCATAGTCTTTCCAATTAGAAATAAACTTGATGCAACGTTTTTTTCAACAATTACTTGGTCTCTCAAATGTCAAACCATAATAAGCTAGGTTTTTTAAAAAACTATCAAACAAGGCCAAAATTAGAACTTACTTTTGGTGGTGTAAGGAGGGCCCAATAAATAACATACACTCTCCCACCTGAACTCTCAGTCAGTAGAGAAAGAAAATAAATTAGCCTATGGAAACCAAAATACCTCCTTTATTTCTGATAAAACATATCTTCACAATTGTGATTTGTGTCTGTGAGCAGGTGGATAGACCTCCTCCTATGAAACCTGAATCTATCAGGATTAGACAGACTCTCTATCATACGTGCCTGACTTTATGAAGCCTACAGCAATGAACACAGCAGATCATATACTGCATGGTACTAGGACCTCACTCCCAAGAAAGAACAGTCCAACCCAAGCATGCCCGACTTTACCAAATAGAGAAGTCACTCCATCCTCCCTGGGGATGAGAGTAAAAGAGCAAGAGAGACCAAGAGAATCACAGAAATATATATCCCTCCACAGGAAGGAAATGTTAAGTGTGGGAAGAAGAACACCTTACCCCATTATTTTAAAGGAGTGGAGTTTTAAATCAGAAAATAAATGAAAAGCACTTAGAACATAGTCAATTTTCAACAAATATTAAGTGCTATTACTTTGTATATGATAATGCCCTTTATTCCATTTTACTTCTTTTTTTTCTCAGTTTCTTTTCTTTTTTAAAAAATTCTTATTGGAGTATAGTTGCTTTACAATGTTGTATTTGTTTCTGCTGTACAGCAAAGTGAATCAGCTATACATTTTTTTTTCTGGATTTCCTTCCCATTTAGATCATCACAGAGCATTGAATAAAGTTCCCTGTGCTATACAGTAGGTTCTCATTAGTTATCTATTTTATACATAGTAGTGTATATATGTCAATCCCAATCTCCCAATTCATCCCATCCCCTCTTCCCCCTTGGTATTCATGTGTTTGTTCTCTATATCTGTGTCTCTATTTCTGCTTTGCAAATAAGTTCTTCCATATCATTTTTCTAGATTCCACATATAAGAAATATTATACAGTATTTATTTTTCTATTTCTGATTAACTTCACTCTGTATGACAGTCTCTAGGTCCATCCATGTCTTTGCAAATGATACAATTTCATTCCTTTTTATGGCTGAGTAATATTCCATTGTATACTTCTTAAAATAAAATATTTCTCCAGTAATGCCTAAAATGGTGAATGCTGTAAAATTGTTCTTTAAGTGTGTAGACTATAACATCTTGTGTGCTTTCTCTGTTTTCAAATTTGGGAGAATATTCTCCTCATTATCATTTTTAGAACCTCACTCCCTGAAGTAAAAGAAACATCTATTACTGTACATAATATTAGATTTACATGGCAAATTCTAAAGTACTGTTGAGAAAGTGATGAAATGAAACAGATACTATTATATCTGCCACACACACACTGTTCATAGGAGTTGTAATTATTTCTGAAATGCAATTTTATAATAAATATAAAGAGCTTCAAATTGATTTCAAGTATTTTAACTTGATAATTATACTTATGGGAAAAATATCTGATGAACTAAAAAAATATTTAAAAATCATTACAAACCATAATTTTTAGCTCAGAAATATTTTGAATACTAAAAAAAGAAAAATAATGAAATTCTTTGACAATATGAGAATGAATTAAATGATTCTGGTATACTTCTTTATGTAGCAATGAAAATTGGCTCTAATAAAGAATTTTTCACTAGTAGGAAAAATAGTTATAAAGTGAAAAAGAAGTTCATGAAGTTATCTATTTAATCATTGAATAAAATATCTTCTATATTTACTAAGTACAAGGGACTGGGCTATTTTCTGGAAAGACTATAGTTCATGAAATATATAGATTGCTAACTTCATTGCATAGGGCTTGGAATAAGGCCACTAACAACTGAAAAACAAGTAGACAACATAATTGTAGATTGTGATGCTGTAAAGATAACTAATGGGGGAATTCCATTTCCAGAAAGATGACATATTAAATGTTCCTAACAGCACCTATAAAAGAAATAATCATTTTCTAGATAAGACATTTAATCTTACATGAAAGTAAAGATTCTGTAGGCCCCCCCAAACAAATGGAAAGCAGATACAGGAAGGTAAGTGAGGACAAAGTTGGATTTTGCTTTAAAGTTTCTCTGGACCCTGGAGCCCTTGAGCTTCTTATTTATGACCACAAGGAATCAGAAGGTTCTGGAGGTAAGGTCTGAGACCACACCAAGGAGGGAATTTCCTGAAGCAAAAAGTTAAAGCAGAGAACTAAAAAGTCTATAGCTTCCAGAAAGTAAAACTTCTCACATAGAAAGATATAGAGGAAAATTTGACTATTTCTACTTTGGTACTTAGGGGAAAATATTTTTAAATACCTTCCCCAAGGGAATCAAAATCACAAGTTCTGATTCTCACATGAAGTTTACCTCATATTTCTTGATTAAAAAAAACAAACTAAAAGACATAGAGGAAACTTTTTTGATTTCACCAACATAAATTCCACAAGCATAAATTCCACAAGCTAATTTTGTGGTCTGAAAAATCTTCAGCAGAAAATTTAATTTAATGTTGCACCAGGTTGGTAATGAGAATGTCTGAAACACACACACACACACACACACACACACACACACACACACACACACAGGTCCTCTCTAGAAGAACTCAAATTCAACTTAAGAAAATTTCCCAGAAATATAAAGAGCATTGAGCCCCACTCCCTGAGGAGAGGACTGAAACTGCGAGTGAGAAGCAAACAAAATAAACAATAAATAAGAGAAACACATCACCTAAAACTTCAAATACTGGAATTTTTAATGTAAAATGTAAAACAAATAAATTTTATATGTTTAAAGAAATACATCTATACTTGAAATTCAATCAGGGAATAAGAAACTGAAGAAAACCAATATATCCAACAAAAAAATACAGAAAATTTCTGTAAATGAAAAAAAAATGAATTAAAGAATCTGAAGATAGTTTAAATGACAGATTAAAAATGTTCAGAAGCTTGCAATGGGTGTGTGTCATTCACAGCAAAAGGCAAATTTCTTACAGTTGGCCCTTCGTGATCTGCCCTCATCTTCTATATCCGTTTCTCCTAATTTATGGGCTTTTTGCTGTTCAGGTAACATTCCTGTTCCTGTTATGGGGTCTTTTTCCTGGCCATTTCCTCAGCCTGAAGTGCTCTTTCTCCAAAAACCTGCATGGTAAATTCTTACCTCACAAAAGAAGGTGAGAAATTTTTTCAAATCTTCTTTACAATGAGACCTCTATGACTACTATATTAAAAATTATAATCCCAACACCTATAATTCAGATTCCTCCATTCCTATTCTCCTTTATTTCACAGCAATTATCAACTTCTACATACTGTATAATTTACCTTTTATGTGAATTACTTGTTTTCAGTCTCTCCCACACAATGTGGGTTTCCTAAAGGCATAACATTTTTAGCTTTTATCCCAAGCCTTCAAAGACTTAGATGGTCAATAAATATAATTGAAAAGAATGGTTTCAGTGAGCTTGCAGAAAGCTTGTTAGAAAAATAGAGCAATTTTCCTCTAATATCTTCCATTTTAGCTAATATTTGGGGAAAGTGAGGTTTAAGGAAAGAGGAAACGGCATACTTTTGAAAAAGTAAAATTACTGAGCAAACATAATTGAAGAGCAGGGCATTTTGTGGTTTAATTATTTGAGGATTGTGATTTGAATTTAAAGTTAAATTATTTATCCCTATCTGAAATGTTCTTCAAAAATATTTAGCTCCTGGGGAAAATATATAAAAAGCCATGGTTTTGAGTTCAGCCAGAATTGGGATTTTTGTCAAGTAAGTGAAACAAGGAGAGAGAGGTAGGAAGGGAATGAAAGTATTATAAAGGGGAATAATTATAATGGTGGTCATGGAATTTTTAAGGTAATGGGTCCAGGATTGAAGGTCAGATTACAGGAGTGATGGAGAGTAAAAAAGGATAAAGTCAACAGGCTGGAAGTAACATCACAATTGTATACGTCAAATGCTCTTGGGTGTATGATCGCATACACACATGCACATCAAACACTGTGAGATCTTCCACAAAACATTAGCATTGATTTATCTTTGAAAAATAAAACTCAAAAGGTATGTGTGTTAGTGTGGTGGTGCATATATGAGTATGAGGATATGTGTGGTTTTGCATTTTTCTCCTGTTGTGCCTGTATTCAAAATTGCCTAGAATATTAATGAATTTATGATTAAAGGCAAATTGTCTTTTACTTACTTAAATTATTGCCTAAATATCAACAATGAACAATTGGAATTTGAAATTTTAAACAATACTATTTACATTAACACTCCCCAAGATGAAATACTTAGATATAAATTTTTTAAAAAATATTTACCAAAGATACATGAGGAAAATCACAAATCTCTGATGAAAGAAATTTAAAAAGCACCAAATTAATGAAGAGATATTTCATGTTCATGGATAGAAAGACCCAATATTGTCAAGATATCAGTTCTTCACAACTTAATCTATAGATTCATCCCAATCAATCTATAGATACAATTCTAATAAAAATCTCAGCAGTACTTTTGTGGCTATCAACAAACTGATTTTAAGTTTATTGAAGAGATATAAAAACAAGAATAGCCAATAAAATATTGAAAGAAAAGAACAAAGTTGAAAGACTAACAGTACCTGATTTCAATACTTACTATAAGTTACAGTAATCAAGACAATGAGCTATTGGTGAAAGAATAGACCACTAGATTAGTAGAATGGAATAGACAGCTCAGGAATAGACACACATGAATATAGCCAACTTATCTTTGACAAAAGAATAAAAGCAATACAAAGTAGCAAGAATAGTCTTTTCAATAAATCGTGATGGAACAAATGGACATACACGTGCAAAAAAAATGAATCTGGACACAGACTTTATACTCTTCAAAAAAATTAATGAAAACATATCATAGACCTAAATGTAAAATTAAAAAGATATAAAATCTTTTTAGAGAATGAGAAACAAGCAATAGACAGGGAGAAAATATTTGCAAAAAACATATCTGATAAATAACTATTATCAAAAATATCAAAAAAAACCTTAAAACTCAACACTAAGAAAGTGAAAAACTCAATTAAGAAATGGACAAAAGATCTGAACAGACACCTCATCAAAGAAAATATACAATTGACAAATAAGTATATGAAAGGATACTCAACATCATGTGTCATTAAGGAATTATAAATTAAAATAAAAATGATATACTACCACACACCTATTAGAATGGCAAAAATCCAAAACACTGACACCAAATGCTGGAGAGGATGTAGAGTAACAGGAGCTCTTATTTATTGCTGGTAGGAATGCAAAATTGTGCAGCCACTTTGAAAGAGAGTTTGGCGATTTCTTACAACACTAAACATACTCTTATCATACGATCCAGCAATCACACTTCTTTGTATTTACCTAAAAGACTTGAAAACTTATGCACACACAAAGGCATGTACATGGATGTTTCAGTTTTATTCATAACTGCCAAGGCTTGGAAGCAACCAAGATGTCCTTCAGTAAATGAAAAAATAAACTATTGCACATATAGACAGTGGAATATTATTAAGCCCTAAAAAGAAATGAGGTATCAAGCCATGAAAAGACATGGAGGAAATGTATTACTAAGTTATTACTTATTATATTTCTAAGCCAATCTGAGAAGGCTAGATACTGTATGACTCCAATTATATGACATTCTGTAAAAGGCAAAAAGTATGAAGACAGCAAAAAGTTCAGTGGTTGTGGGGGCTGGGGCAGGTCAGGGATTAATAAGTGGAGCACATAAGGTTTTTAGGGCGGTAAAACTATTCTGTATGATGCAGTATTTGTGGATACATGTCACTCACATTTATCAAAATCTGTAGAGCATAGAACACCAAGAGTGAACCCTAATGTAAACTATGGATTTTGAACGATAATGATTTGCCAATGTAGGTTCATTGATTGAAACAAGGGTACCACAACAGGTACAGGATGACGACAGTAGGGGAGACTGTGCATGTGTAGGGGCAGACGGTATATGCCTTTCCACTCAATTTTGCTGTGAACCTAAACTGGTCTAAAAAGCAAAGACTATTAAAAACATAAAATGTTAAATTTAATTTGATATATTTCTACTGTTTTATTTTCTTTAAAACAACAAAAACATGTATAATGTAATTTCATCATTTTACTTTTTAAATTTATATTTATTTCCACTTATCTTGATCTCCAAGCAGGAAAAATAACCTTAGACTTCATTTCAAATTAATTATTCATTTTCCAGCAATAATTAATACCAATTAGTCTTTGATGTTTGAAAGAAAAATCTGTTTTGATTAAACTTTCACCCTTTCTGCCATTTTCTCTACCCTCTCCTTAAATGGGAAAATAATTCATGAGAATTTTACTGTAATAGTTTCAATTTTAACTTACACAAAAATCACTGAGATAATATACAAAATATAATTTCTTTTTTCCCTGATATTTTAAAATGATGGTTCTCTCTCCCTTTCTCTGTTTTCTATTAAAACATTCAAAAAACCATGGAGAAGTCAGTCCTTTCTACCATCTTTTGTTGTACAGTTTTCCCATGATGCTTTAAAGGATGGATTATAATCGTAACTCATGCCCTGATCCATTTAATGAGATTGTTGCTATTGCTAGTTCAAGAAGATTTTTTTTTTTAATTTCTGTACAACTGTGTAGTCCATTAAAAACCTGCTACTAATTTCATAACTGGGGATGGGAGGAGGCGTGCTTAAATACTTGCAGACTAGAAAGGGAGAGTAGGTCATTTTGAACTATATGCCTTATGCTAAGGCCTTTATTTAGTATGCTCAAAAAAGTATTCATTAAAGATAAATGCTCCACAGAGCTAGAAGATTTTCAGCAGATAAAGTCTTGTCTGCACAATACAGAACAGGTGATCAGGATGGTGTGACATTGATGTTTCTCATATTTGTTTTCTGTCATGCTGAAAATGTATTCTACTCTGCTTGTTTCTCAAAAAAAGGGCAATCTGTATCATGAAAAGAATTCACATGATAATTAAACAGCTGTATATATCATTATATCTTCTACTTTCATTTTGAATTATGAAGAAAATGTTGTCTTGAACCAATAATAGGATTTAAGTAATGGCGAGAAAAATTATTTCTACTTCCTGTTGTAGCCATATGCTTCTTGTTAGGATTAGAGAAATACAATTATTCTTTCATTTATTCATTCATTGAATGCCTAGCAGCTGGGAACTTACATAATGTGTTCTAGAGAATATAGAGAATATAAGATATGGCACCTGATCTTGAAAGGTTCACAATTTAGTTGTATAATAAAATATCTAAAACAGATGAATGTAGATCACAAGGTTTGTATACATAAAACAATTCTTGAAGGATAAAAGAATTGTGCATAAAAAGGAGATGGACATTTAAGGCAGAGAGGTTATAGCAAAGCACCAGCCAAATGCTCTGTTTAGGAAATGTAAAATAATTTCACAGAACTGGAACTTGTGTAGCATGAAAGAAAAAGGTGAGAAATAAAATGAGGTACAGATTGCAAATGGACTTATGTGCCAGATTAAGAACACTTCTCTAGGCAATATGTGGTCTATGGATGATTTTAAGCAGAGTTTGTGCATTTGAAATTATATATGTATTTCCAGGAGCTAATGCTGCATGAAACTTAAAGGATGTTCTTATTGTGCTCTGAGTCTTTTTAGAATAATTATTTGGTTATCCAAATTAGTTGGAGAAAAATAATGGAAAGCCAAAATCTCACCATCAACCCATCTCTACGTTTTCTCTCTAAGAGACTGATGAACAAACTTTAAAAGGATTCATAACTAAGATGTTGCCTGTACAAGCATTGCTAGATAAACTACAGGACACCAGTTAAATTTGAATTTCAGATAAACATTGAATGTTTTTTAGTATATTTATGTTCCAGATAGCTAATGGACATATTATACTAATAAGGCAATATTTATTGCTCATATGAAATTCAAATTTAACTAAGCAAGCCTACCCAGAACAGTCTTACATGGGTGAATGATGCCACCACCATGAAGATCCTAGAAGGTCCCTCATTTCTCTCCTCCCCAACCTAGGAGTAAAGTGTTAATATTTATGGGAAATGAGGGATACCCAATCAATATGTAAAACCTGGAATATAGTCCCTGGGGGGAAGAATACAGATCTAGATGATTGATCAAGTTTTTAGTCTTCTATAAGTAGAGGCAATAATAACAACTCCCTTGCAGAAAAAAAATTTCAAGGAAAAAGGAAGATATACATATTCCTATATGAGAACTCCAACCTTTACAATGTGTCCCATATATAGCTTACATGTATAGAAATACTTTCCAATAATTTTTATTGATTATTTATTTGTTTGTTTATATTTTTGGTGAGGCAAGGCAGTGATATATTTATGAATATAGACTATGGAACCAGACTGCTTTATTTGAATGTCTAGTTCATCCGTTAATAAGAAACCTACTTTAGAGGATAGTCATAAGCATTAGTTATTACTAATGTAACAAGATGTAAAGATCTTAGAACAGTGTCAGGAACTTAAAGTATTCAATAACTATTAGGTAACTTATTAATGTATTGATAAATACATGAGCAACTAAACTGTTAGAGAATGTAGATACCAAGAAAACCAAGCCCAAAACCACCTATGCTTGGACTATTTAGTAATGGGAGCCAACAAGATTCTGGATTTAAATAAACAAATGTATCAGATCTTTTAGACACTTGATCTCCAAATTCTTAACTAATACAGAAATATTTTTATAACTTCATAAAATTTATTTAATAAATAAGTTTATTTAATGAATTCCATTAAAGCAATGGTAAATTGCAAAATAGTCTAAGATAGTGTAATTGCTATCTCAATATTTAATACTAAATTTTTGTCACTAAATAAAAAGTAGGGCTTCCCTGGTGGCACAGTGGTTGAGAATCCGCCTGCTGAGGCAGGGGACACGGGTTCATGCTCCGGACCAGGAAGATCCTACATGCCACAGAGCGGCTAGGCCCGTGAGCCATGGCCGCTGAGCCTGCGCGTCCAGAGCCTGTGCCCTGCAACAGGAAAGGCCACAACAGTGAGAGGCCCGCGTACCACAAAAAATAAATAAATAAATAAATTTTTCCAATAATATTGTAGCCGTTTTAAAGCTTATGCTCATTTTAATAATATTCATTATTATTCATATATAATTCTGAATAATATATAGTTATATTTTGTAATTATATTAGTCATATTCATAATTATATAATTCATTAACAACATTAATGTTTTAAAAATCATAAAGACAAATATTTATTTTATAAGGCTAGTAGTATCTCAAAATTTGGGAATTCTTGACTTGGGGTTATATCGCACATCCATATATATAGTCCACTGGCTCAGATGGTACTTCACATTAATTATATAAAAAGCTGTGATTACATAGAATGGTTTGAAAGGGCTGAAAAATCTGCTGCCATACAAGAACATGGAACATGCAACAATTTTAACATCATCTTTTTTCTTTTACTCAGCAAAAGAAGTTCATTTAATCCCTCATATTTATTTTCTACCTGAATATACTTTTATTATAATAATGTAAATCAAGGGGTTAAAACCCACATGTTGAAAGTAAAGTATATCTACTACCCACTTTAGTAGATATACCCACATGTTGAAAGTAAAGAATATCTACTATTCATTCCTTCTCGTATACTAACCTCACCTTAATGATAGGTTTATATTTGTAGTTGTTATATGTTAAAAATCCAATTTCTTCCATTTTGAAATTTCCTCCATCTTGTATTTTTCTTTGCTGTCCAAGTCTTCCAGATAGTTATAGTCAGCCTTAGACATTTTTTATCTCTGTTGTAAAGCCTTTAAACAGCCTTAGCCTCACTTATATATTCAGCTACAACATTAAAACCTTGGCATTCAACTTTATCTCTGAATGCTGCTGCTTATCCTAACAGTTGCAGAGAGAATCGTCTTAGATAAGGTATCTTTTGTCAGACTCATGCCTTAAGCTTTTCTTTTTCCAAATAAGAATAGAAAAAAGAGAAAAAGGAATAGAATTTTCCTAGAGTCCTCATAAGTGTGATCAAGTGATCCAACACTTTCAGTTTTCTTCTTAATGAATTGTTAAGCTGAGTGGATGGTATGGTGAATCGTTTTCATTTTTTCCTACTGAAGAAATAGTAAGCTGAGTAAGTAGACTACTTCTATTATAACTTTACTCCAATGCGAAATGGGTCTCTTGGCATTGGACTGTATATAGTTCTTACTAAAGCTGGTGCTACTCTCAAATTATATCGTATGACTTCATTATTGCCTGAATAAATTCACATAACTTTTTCAGCTTTATTGAGATATAACTGGCAAATAAAATTTTAATATATTTAAAGTGTACAATGTGAAGATTTCATATACATATATATTGTGAAAGGATTTCTATAATGGAATTGATTAACACATTCATCATCTCACATATTTACCTTTTTCTTTGTGAGAGCACTAAAGTTCTATCTCAGTCAATTTCAATTATTCAATGTTAGCAAGTCTAGTCACCACGCTATACATTAGATTTGCATATCTTATTCATCTTATAACTGACAGTTTGCACCCCTTATCAACCTCTCCCCCAGCTCCCAGCAACCACTTTTGTACTTTCTGTTTCTATGAATTTAATCTTTTATTATTCCACATATAAGTGATACCCTATAATATTTGTTTTTTTCTGGCTTGTTTTGCTTAACATATTGCCCTCATGTCATCCATGCTATCACAAATGGCAAAGATTTTTCTTTTTTTTTTTTTTTTTTTTGCGGTATGTGGGATTCTCACTGCTGTGGTCTCTCCTGTTGCAGAGCACAGGCTCCAGACACACAGGCTCAGTAACCATGGCCCACGGGCCCAGCCGCTCTGTGGCATGTAGGATCTTCCTGGACCAGGGCACGAACCCGTGTCCCCTGCATCGGCAGGCGGACTCTCAACCACTGCGCCACCAGGGAAACCCTGTTTTCTTTTTTAAATCTGCATGATATTTCATTGTAAGCAGTGGCCAAGATGGTGAAGTAAAAAGACTCTGTCCTCACCTTGTCCCACAGGTGCACCAAAATTACAAATATTTATAGAGCAACTATTGATGAGAATAAACTGAAGAATAGAAGAAAAGATTATCTACAATGAAAGATACAATGAAGGAACCACAACAAGGCAGATAGGAAGCAAACAGATACGGTATGGTCAAAACCCCACACTCCTGGATAGACAACCCACAAAAGGGAGGACAATGGCAATTGCAGAGTTTCTCCACAAGAAACAAGGGGTCCAAGACCCACATCAAGTTTCCCAACCTGAGAGTCCTAAAACAGGAAGACAAGCCCCAGAATATCTGGCTTTGAAGCCCAGTGGGGCTTGCTTTCAGGAGAGAAAGAGGGCTGTAGGCAACAGAGCCTTTGTACTTTAAAGGCACACAGAAAATCTCACATGCTTTGAGACCCAGGGCAGAAGCAGTAGTTTGCAAAGAGCCTGGGTCAAGCCCACTTGCTGATATTGGAGATCCTCCTAGAGAAGCAAGGAGCAATCAGGACTTACCCTGGCAACATGGACTCTTGCAGCAACCCTTTGTGGGAACTCACTTTACCATGTGGACACTGGTACTGGCAAATGCCACTTTGGAGTCCTCCCTCTAGCTAATTAGCACCAGAACCTGGTCCCACCCTACAGAATATCAGCAGTAGGCATAGGCACCCTTGCACTACCAAACATGTCAAGACCCAGGCCCAACCACCAACAGGGACTCTTTGGGCTACAGCCTCACCCACTAACAGGCTGGCACCAGCCCTGGGACACCCAGGTCCTGCAACCAACCACATCAAGAACTAACCCCACAAACCAACAAACTTACACCAGTCTCAGGACCCCCCCAGACCCCACCCAGGCATGCTGAGACCCAGCCACACCCATCATCTGGCCAGTACCAGGACTGGACCTCCCTGGGCTGTGCAGCCAGCTGCAGGATGAAGCTGTGCCCACCAGCAGCTAACAACATCTGCACTAGGAAAATCCTAACTAACAGCTGGGAAGGGGCCATCCATGTCTACCAGCACATGCATGGTAGTCAACCCTGTCACAACAAAAAGGCTCACACAGATCACATAGGCAGTACCTCTAGACCATAGAGCTTTGGTGAACAGATGGAAGTATGTTACTGGGTTTCACAGGATATCTCCCGCATAAGGACATTTTTCCAATGTCAAGAAATGTATCCAACCTTCATAATACATAGAAATAAAGACAGAATATTAGGCAAAATAAGGAGACAGACAAATATTTTTGAAACAAAGTAACAAGATAAAACCCAGAAGAAGAAACAAAGTGGAGATAAGCAAGCTATCCAATAAAGAATTCAAGGTTATGACAATAAAGATGCTCAACAAATACATCAATGAATGGATGAACATGGTAAGAAGATTAACAGAGTTAGAAAAAAATATGGAAGAAATAAACAGAGCTGAAGAATACAATAAATGAAATAAAAAATACTCTGGAAGGAATCAACAGTAGATTACATGATACAGAGGAAGAGATCAGCAAAATGGAAGACAGAATAATGCTAATGTCTCAGGCTGACTAGAAAAAGAAAAAAGAAAAAAAGATTTAAAACTATGAGACAGTTTAAAAAGGACATTATAAAGATCTCAGAGGAGAAGAGAGAATGAAAGGAACAGAGAACATATTTCAAGACATAATAGCTGAAAACTTTCCTAACCTGGGAAAGGGAACAGACATCCATCTTCAGGAAGCAGAGAGTCCCAAACAAGGCCAACCAAAACAAGTCGACACCAAGACTCACTGTAATTAAAATGGCAAAAATTAAAGATAAAGAGAGACTATTTAAAGTAGCAAGGGTAAAGCAACAAGTCACATAAAAGGAAACTCATAAGGCTATCAGATGACTTTCTAACAGAAACTCTGTAGGCCAAAGAGAGTGGCAGAGGAGTGACAAAGGGAGTGACAGGGCATATTTAAAATGGCGAAAGGGAAAAAATCACCCACAACCAAGAATATTCTATGCAGCAAGGTATCATTCATATTTGAAGGAGAGATAAAGACTTTTACAGACAAGCAAAAGCTAAAAGAGTTTGGCTTTACAAAAAAATGTTAAAGAAACTTATCTAAACAGAAAAGAAACAGACAAAAATAGAAATATAAAATTCACAAAAGGGAAAAATCTCATTGGTAAAGGCAAATATACAGTAAAGGTAGTAGATCAACCACTTATAAAGCTAGTAGGAAGGCTAAAAAAGAAAATTAGTAAAATCATTTATATCCACAATAAATGCTTAAGGGATATACAACAAAAAGATGTAAAACCTGATGTCAAAAATATTAACTGTGAGGGAGGAGTAGAAAATACAGGGTTGTTAGAATGTGTTCAAACTTAAGTGACCGTCAACTTAAAATAATCATGCATTTATGATTTTATATATATATATATATATATATATATATATATGCAAGCAAAAAACATACAATAGATACACATACACAAAAATTATAGAAGGGAAACCAAACATAACACTAAGGAAAAAAGAAAAAAAAAAAGAGCTAAAAATACCTTGAAAACAACTAACAAAATGGCAATAAGTATGTAGCTGTCCATAATTACTTTAAATTTAAATGGATTAAATACTCCAATTGAAAGATATAGACTAGCTGAATGGATACAAAAACAAGTCCTATATACATGCTGCCTACATGTGACTCACTTCAGATCTAAAGACACACACAGATTGAGAAGATGGAAAAGGTAAAAAAAGAAAAGAAAAAAAGAAAAGAAAAAAAGCCAGGGTAGCAATACTTATATCAGACAAAACAACTTTAAAACAAATACTATAACAAGAGACAAAGAAGGACATTGCATAATAGTAAAATAATCAATCCAACAAGTAGATATAACAATTATAAATATATTTGCACTCAATCTAGGAGCACCAAACAAAGCAAATATTAACAGACTTAAAGGGAGAAATTGACAGTAACACAATAATAGTAGAAGATTTTAACAACCTCCTTACATCAATGGACAGATCATTTACACAGGAAATCAATATGGAAACACTAGCCTTAAATCACACATTAAACTCAATAGATTTAATAGATACTTATTGAACATTCCATCCAAGAGCAGTAGAATATATATTACATTATTTTCAAATGCACATGGAACATTCTCCAGGGTAGATCACATGCTAGACACAAAACAAGCCTCAGTAAATCTATAATATTGAAATCATATTAAGCATCTTTCTAACTACAAGAGTTTAAGACCAGAAATCACAAACGAAGAAAACTGCCAAAAAGCAAAACACATGGAAGCTAAGGAATATGGTGCTAAACAACCAATGTTTCACTGAATAAATCAAAAAGAAATAAAAAAAATCAGGAAATGAATGAAAAGGAAAACACAGTGATCCAAAATCTATGAGACACAACAAAAGCAGTTCAAAGAGGTGAGTTGATATTGCTATTGCAAGCTTACCTCAGGAAACAAGAAAAATCTCAAACAATCTAATCTTCCACCTAAAGGAACTACAAGAAGAAGAACAGCTCAAAGTTAGTAAAAGAAAGAAATCATAAAGATCAGAGCAGAAATAAATTTAGACGAAAAAATAGAATAGAAAGATCAATC
The DNA here is from genome assembly GCF_951394435.1 of Stenella coeruleoalba. NCBI lineage: Eukaryota > Metazoa > Chordata > Mammalia > Artiodactyla > Delphinidae > Stenella > Stenella coeruleoalba. The sequence goes on along the minus strand of NC_137164.1, from coordinate 33,647,838 downwards.
AAACTAAAAGACAGTTCTTCAGAAAGGTAAACAAAATTGATGAATCTTTAGCTAGACTCATTAACAAAAAGAGAGATAGGGCCCAAACAAATAAAATCAGAGAAAAAAGGAGAAGTTACAACTGACACCCAGAAATACAAAGAATTATAAGGGATTACTATGAAAAATTATATGCCAAAAAATGAACAACATAGAAAAAATGGATAAGTTCCTAGAAAGGTACAATTTCCCAAGACTGAATCAGGAAGAAATAGACAATATGAAAACACCAATTGTTAAAAAACTCCCACCAAACAAAAGTCTAGGATTAGATAGCTTCACAAGTGCATTCTACCAAACATTTAAATAAGAGTTAACACCTATCATTCTCAAACTATTCCAAAAAATTTCAGAAGAAGAAACACTTCCAACCCATTCTGGAGGATTGCCCTGATGCTAAAATAAGGCAAAGAAACCATAAAAACAGAAAATTAGACACCAATAACACTGATAAAATTACATGTAAAAATCCTCAACAGAATAATAGCAAACAAATTCAACAATACATCATAAGGATCATACACCACTCATGATCAAGTAAGATTTGATCCATGGATGAAAGGATGGTTCCATATCTGCAAATTAAGCAGTGTGATACACCACAGTAGCAAACTGAAAAATAATCTATGATCAACCCAATAGATAAAGGATTTTTTACAAAATTCTAAGCCCATTTATGATAAAAACTGTCCAGAAACTGGGTAGAGAGAGAACATATCTCAACATAATACAGGCCATATATGACAAACACAGTTAACATCATACTCAATAGTGAAAAGCTGAAAAGTATTTCCATTAAGATCAGGAATAAGACAAAGATGCCCATGCTCACCACTTTCATTCAACAGACTATTGGAAGAAAAATAAATGAGGCACCAAAATTGAAAAGGAAAAAGTAAAACTGTCACTGTTTGCACATGACATGGTACTATTCATGGAAAATCCTTAAGACACCACCAAAAACTAATAGAACTCATCAATGAATTCAGTAAAGGTTGAGGATACAAAATTAATATATGCAAATCTGTTGCATTCCTAACAATGATTTATGAGAAAGAGAAATTAAGGAAAAAATACCATTTACAGCCACATGGAAAAGAATAAAATACCTAGAAATAAATCTTACCAAATCTAACATATACCATTTTCATGAATTGGAAGAATTAATATCGTTAAAATGATCATGCTCTCCAAGGCAAACTACAGATTCAGTGAAATCCCTATCAAAATACCAAAGGCATTTTTCACAGAACTGGCACAAATAATTCTAAAATTTGTATGAAAACACAACACACCCTAAATAGTCAAAAAAATCTTGAGAAAGAAAAAAGCTGCAGGTTTTCTCTTCCCTGATTTCAAACTATACTACAAAGCCAGAATAATAACAGTATGATACAGCAACAAAAACAGACATAAAGATCAATAGAACAGAACAGACAGCCAAGAAATAAACACACACACTTATAAGGTCACTTAATCTACCACAAACAACACAAGAATATAGATTGGGGGATAAACAGCCTCTTCAATAAATTGTGTTGGGAAAACTGTATGGCTACATGCAAAAGAATCAAACTGGATTACTTACACATACCATGTAAAAAGTAAGCTCAAAATAAATGAAACACTTAAATGTAAGATCTGAAATCATTAAACTGTTAACAGAAAACATAAGCAATATATTTTTTAATTTTTTTAATTTTATTTTTTTCTTTATACAGCAGGTTGTTATTAGTCATTAATTTTATACACATCAGTGTATACATGTCAATCCCAATTGCCAAGTTCATCACACCCCAACCCCCACCCCACCCACTGCTGCTTTCCCCGCTTGGTGCCCATATGTTTGTTCTCTACATCTGTGTCTCAATTTCTCACCTGCAAACAGGTCCATCTGTACAATTTTTCTAGGTTCCATATATATACGTTAATATATATTTGTTTTTCTCTTTCTGACTTACTTCACTCGGTATGACAGTCTCTAGATCCAACCACGTCTCAACAAATGACCCAATTTCGTTCCTTTTTATGGCTGAGTAATATTCCATTGTATATATGCACTACATCTTCTTTATCCATTTCTCTGTCGATGGGCATTTAGCTTGCTTCCATGACCTGGCTATTGTAAATAGTGCTGCAATGAACATTGGGCGGCATGTGTCTTTTTGAATTATGGTTTTCTCTGGGTATATGCCCAGTAGTGGGAGTGCTGGATCATATGGTAATTTTATTTTTATTTTTTTAAGGAACCTCCATAGTGTTCTCCATAGTGGCTGTATCAATTTACACTCCCACCAACAGTGCAAGAGGATTCCCTTTTCTCCACACCCTCTCCAGCATTTGTTGTTTGTAGATTTTCTCATGACACCCATTCTAACTGGTGTGAGGTGATACCTCATTGTAGTTTTGATTTGTACCTCTCTAATAATAAGTGATGTTGAGCAGGTTTTCATGTGCATCTTGGCCATCTGTACGTCTTCTTTGGAGAAAAGTCTATTTAGGTCTTTTGGCCAGTTTTGGAATGAGTTGTTTGTTTTTTTAATATTGAGCTGCATAAGCTGTTTATATATTTTGGAGATTAATCCTTTGTCCATTGATTCCTTTGCAAATATTTTCTCCCATTCTGAGTGTTGTCTTTTTCTCTTGTTTATCATTTCCACTGCTGTGCAAAAGCTTTTAAGTTTCATTAGGTCCCATTTGTTTATTTTTGGTTTTATTTCCATTACTCAAGGAGGTGGATCAAAAAAGATCTTGCTGTGATTTATGTCAAAGAATGTTCTTCCTATGTTTTCCTCTAAGAGTTTTATAGTGTCCAGTCTTATATTTAGGTCTCTAATCCATTTTGAGTTTATTTTTGTGTATGGTGTTAGAGAGTGTTCTAATTTCATTCTTTTACATGTAGCTGTCCAGTTTTCCCAGCACCACTTATTGAAGAGACTGTCTTTTCTCCATTTTGTATCCTTGCCTCCTTTGTCATAAATTAGTTGACCATAGGTGTGTGGGTTTACCTCAGGGCTTTCTATCTTGTTCCATTGATCTAAGTTTCTGTTTTTGTGTCAGTACCATATTGTCTTGATTACTGCAGCTTTATAGTATAGCCTGAAGTCAGGGAGTCTGATTCCTCCAGCTCTGCTTTTTTCCCTCAAGACTGTTTTGGATATTCAGGGTCCTTTGTGCCTCCACACAAATTTTTAGGTGTTTTGTTCTAGTTCTGTAAAAAATGCCATTGGTAATTTTATAGGAATTGCATTGAATCTGTAGATTGCTTTGGGTAGTATAGTCATTTACACAATATTGATGCTTCCAATCCAAGAACATGGTATATCTCTCCATCCGTTGGTATCATCTTTAATTACTTTCATCAGTGTCTTATAGTTTTCTGCATACAGGTATTTTGTCTCCCTAGGTAGGTTTATTCCTAGGTATTTTATTCTTTTTGTAGCAATGGTAAATGGGAGTGTTTCCTTCATTTCTATTGCATATTTTCATCATTAGTGTATAGGAATGCAAGAGATTCCTGTGCATTAATTTTGTATCCTGAAACTTTACCAAATTCATTAATTAGTTATACTAGTTTTCTGGTGGCATCTGAATAATAGTGGTGAGAGTCGATATCCTTGTCTTATTCCTGATCTTAGAGGAAATGCTTTCAGGTTTTCACCATTGAGAATGATGTTTGCTGTTGGTTTGTTGTATATGGCATTGATTTAGTTGATATAGTTTCCCTCTGTGCCCACTTTCTGGAGAGTTTTTATCATAAATGGGTGTTGAATTGTGTCAAAAGCTTTCTCTCCATCTATTGAGATGATCATATGGTTTTTCTTCTTCAATTTGTTAATATGGTGTATCACATTGATTGATTTGCATATATTGAAGAATCCTTGCATCCCTGGGATAAATCCCACTAGATCACGGTGTATGATCCTTTTAGTGTGTTGTTGGATTCTGTTTGCTAGTATTTTGTTGAGGACTTTTGCATGTATATTCATCAGATATATGGCTTGTAGTTTTCTATTTTTGTAGTATCTTTGTCTGGTTTTGGTAACAGGGTGATGGTGGCCTCCTAGAATGAGTTTTGGAGTGTTCCTTCCTCTGCAAATTCTTGGAAGAGTTTGAGAAGGATGGGTGTTAGTTCTTCTCTAAATGATTGATAGAATTCACGTGTGAAGCCATCTGGTCCTGGACTTTTGTTTGTTGGAAGATTTTTAATCACAGTTTCAATTTCATTCCTTGTGATTGGTCTGTTCATATTTTCTCTTTCTTCCTGGTTCAGTCTTGGAAGGTTATACCTTTCTAAGAATTTGTCCACTTCTTCCAGGTTGTCCATTTTATTGGCATAGAGTTGCTTGTAGTAGTCTCTTAGGATGCTTTGTATTTCTGCAGTGTCTATTGTAACTTCTCCTTTTTCATTTCTAACTTTATTGAATTGAGTCCTCTCCCTCTTTTTCTTGATTAGTCTGGCTAATGGTTTATCAACTTTGTTTATCTTCTCAAAGAATCAGCCTTTAGTTTTAATGATCTTTGCTATTGTTTTCTTTGTTTCTATTTCATTTATTTCTGCTCTGGTCTTTGTGATTTATTTCCTTCTGCTAACTTTAGGTTTTGTTTGTTCTTCTTTCTCTAGTTCCTTCAGGTGCAAGATTCAATTGTTTATTTGAGATTTTTCTTGTTTCTTGAGATAGGCTTGTATAGCTATAAACTTCCCTCTTAGAACTGCTGTTGCTGCATCCCATAGGTTTTGGATCGTTGTGATTTCATTGTCATTTGTCTATGGGTATTTTTTGATTTCCTCTTTGATTTCCTCATTGATCTCTTGGTTATTTAGTAACGTATGGTTTAGCCTCCATGTGTTTGTATTTTTAATGTTTTTTTTCCCTGTAATTCATTTCTAATCTCATAGATTTTGGTCAGAAAAGATGCTTGATATGATTTCAATTTTCTTCAATTTACCTAGGCTTCATATGTGAACTAGGATGTTCCATGCACACTTGAGAAGAAAGTGTAATTTGCTGTTTTGGGGTGGAATATCCTATTAATATCAATTAAATCTATCTGGTCTATTGTGTCATTTAAAGCTTCTGTTTCCTTATTAATTTTTTGTCTGAATGATCTTTCCATTGGTGTAAGTGAGGTGTTAAAGTCCCCTACTATTATTGTGTTACTGTTGATTTCCTCTTTTATAGCTGTTAGCAGTTGCCTTATGTATTGAGGTGCTCCTATGTTGAGTGCATATATATTTATAATTGTTATATCTTCATCTTGGATTGATCCCTTGATCATTATGTAGTGTCCTTCCTTGTCTCTTGTAACATTCTTTAGTTTTAAGTCTATTTTATCTGATATGAGTATTTCTACTCCAGCTTTGTTTTGATTTCCATTTGCATGGTATATCTCTTTTCATCCCATCCCTTTCAGTCTTTATGTGTCCCTAGGTCTGAAGTGGGTCTCTTGTAGACAAAATATTTATGGATCATTTTTTTGTATCTATTCAGCAAGCCTGTGTCTTTTGGTTGGAGTATTTAATCCATTCACGTTTAACGTAATTATCCATATGTATGTTCCTATGACCATTTCCTTAATTTTGGGGAGCTTCTTTTTGTAGGTCCTTTCCTTCTCTTGTGTTTCCCACTTAGATAAGCTCATTTAGCATTTGTTGTAGAGCTGGTTTGGTGGTGCTGAATTCTCTTAGCTTTTGTTTAACTGTAAAGCTTTTGTTTTCTCTGACAAATCTGAATGAGATCCTTGCTGGGTAGAGTAATCTTGGTTGTAGGTTCTTCCCTTTCATCACTTTAAGTATATCATGCCACTCCTTTCTGGCTTGTAGAGTTTCTACTGAGAAATCAGCTGTTCACCTTATGGGAGTTCCCTTGTATGTTATTTGTAAGTTTTACCTTGTTGTTTTCAATAATTTTTCTTTGTGTTTAATATTTGCCAATTTGATTACTATGTGTCTTGGGTGTTTCTCCTTGGGTTTATCTTGTATGGGACTCTCTGTTCTTCCTGGACTTGGGTGGATATTTCCTTTCCCTTGTTAGGGAAATTTTCAACTATAATCTCTTCAAATATTTTCTTGGGTCCTTTTCTCTCTCTTCTCCTTCTGGGACCCCTATAATACGAATGTTGTTGTGTTTAATGTGGTCGCAGAGGTCTGTTTGGCTCTCTTCATTCTTTTTTCTTTATTCTCTTCCACAGCTGTGAATTCCACCATTCTGTCTTCCAGGTCACTTATCCGTTCTTCTGCCTCAGTTATTCTGCTATTGATTCCTTCTAGTGTAGTTTTCATTTCAATTACTTTATTGTTCATCTCTGTTTGTTTGTTCTTTAATTCTTCTAGTTCTTTGTTAAACATTTCTTGCATCTTCTCAATCTTTGCTTGCTTTCTTTTTCTGAGGTTCTTGATTATCTTCACTATCATTATTCTGAATTCTTTTTCTGATAGGTTGCTTATGTTCACTTCATTTAGTTGTTTTTCTGGGGTTTTATCTTTTTCCTTCATATGGTACATAGCCCCCTGCCTTTTCATCTTGTCTATCTTTCTGTGAATGTGGTTTTTTCCCCATAGGCTGTAGGATTGTAGTTTTTCTTGCTTTTCTCTCTGCCCTCTGGTGGATGTGGCTATCTAAGAGGCTTGTGCAAGTTTTCAGTCTTAGAAATTTTTTTTTGGATCTGTCTCCTCAGGCAAGGGAAATAAAAGCAAAAATAAATAAGTGGTTTACATCAAACTAAAATGCTTTTACACATCCAAGGAAACTATCAACAAAACAAAAATACTGCCCACTGAATGGGAGAAGTTAGATCTGATAAGAGCTGAATATAAAAAAATATATAATGAACTCACACAATTCAACATCAAAAAACCAACAATCCAATTAAAAAATGGGTTAGGATCTGAATAGACATTTCCCCAAAGAAAAGATACAGTTACATTAAAAGATGCTCAACATCACTAACCATTAGGGAAATGCAAATCAAAACCCTGGTGAGATATCACCTCACACCTCTCAGAATGGCAACTATGAAAAAGACAACAAATGTGTTGATGAGGTTGTGGGATAAACGAACCCTTGTGCACTGCTGATGAGAATGTAAACTGGTGCAACCACACTGGAAAACAATAAAAATAGAACTGCCATATGAGTCAGGATTTCCACTCCTGGTTGTTCAATCAAAGAATATGGGGCTTCCCTGGTGGCACAGTGGTTGAGAGTCTGCCTGCCGATGCAGGGGACATGGGTTCGTGCCCTGGTCCGGGATGATCCCACATGCCGTGGAGCAGCTAGTCCCGTAAGACATGGCCGCTGAGCCAGCGCGTCCGGAGCCTGTGCTCTGTAACGGGAGAGGCTACAACAGTGAGAGGCCCGTGTACCGCAAGGAAAAAAAAAACACACACACACACAAAAAAAAAGAATATGAAAACACTAATTCAAAAGAGATGCTCAACATCACTATTAGAGAAATGCAATCAAAACTACAATGAGGTATCATCTCACACTGGTCAGAATGGCCATCATTAAAAACAAAATCACAGGGACTTCCCTGGTGGCACAGTTGTTGGAAGTCTTCCTGTCAATGCAGGGTACTCAGGTTCAAGCCCTGGTCTGGGAAGATCCCATGTGCCGCGGAGTGTCTGTTCCCGTGCGCCACAGCTGCTGAACCTGCACTCTGGAGCCTGTGAGCCACTACTACTGAGCCCTTTTGCCACAACTACTGAAGCCCATGCTCATAGATCCCGTGCTCCACAACAAGAGAGACCACTGCAATGAGAAGCCCTCACATTGCAACGAAGAGTAGCCCTCCCTCTCCACAATTAGAGAAAGCCCATTTGCATCAACAAAGACCCAATGCAGCCAGAAATAATAAATAAATAAGTAAATGAAATGAAAAATGCAATAGCTTTAAAAATAATCTACAAACAAATGTTGGAGAGGGTGTGGAGAAAAGTCAACCCTCTTGCACTGTTGGTGGGAATGTAAATTGATACAGCCACTATAGAGAACAGCAAGCAGGTTCTTTAAAAAACTAAAAATAGAACTACCATATGACCCAGCAATCCCACTCCTGGGCATATACCCAGAGAAAACCACAATTTGAAAACACACATGCACCCCAGTGTTCATTGCAGCACTATTTACAATAGGCAGGACATGGAAGCAACCTAAATGTCCATCAACAGAGGAATGGATAAAGATAATGTGGTACATATATACAATGGAATATTAATCAGCCATAAAAAGGAATGAAATTTGTTCATTTGTAGAGACGTGGATGGATCTAGAGACTGTCATGGAGAGTGAAGTAAGTGAGAAAGAGAAAAAGCAAATATCATACATTGACACATATATATGGAATCTAGAAAAATGGTATGTACAATCTTATTTGCAAAGCAGGAATAGAGACACAGACATAGAGAACAGCCATATGGACACCAAGGGGGGGAAGGATGTGTGGGATAAATTGGGAGATTGGGATTGACATATATACACTACTGATACTATGTGTAAAATAGATAACTAATGAGAACTTACTGTTTAGCTCAGGGAACTCTACTCAGTGTTCTGTGGTGACCTAAATAGGAAGGAAATCCAAAAAAGAAGGGATATATATATATATATATATATATATATATATATATATATATATATACATATAGCTGATTCACTTTGTTGTGCAGTAGAAACTAACACAACATTGTAAAGGAACTATTCTCCAATAAAAATTAATTTAAAAAAAGATATTTGCACCCTTATATTCATTGCAGCATTATTTACCATAGCCAAGATATCAAAGCAACCTAAGTGCCCTCAACAGATGAATAAATGAAGACAAGGTGGCATACATATACAGTGGTATATTACTCAGCCATAAAAAAGAAAGAAATCTTGTCAACTTGGATGGACTGAGAGGGTATTTTGTTAAGTGAAATTAGACAGAGAAAGAGAAATACTCTATGATTTCACTTATATGTGGAATTAAAAAAAAACAAATGAAATGAACAAACATAACAAAACAGAAAAGAGTCACAGATGCAGAGTACAAACACGTGGTTGCTAGAGGGGTGGAAGTGGAGGAATGAGAAAAATAGGAGAGAGAGATTAAGAATTACAAACTTCCAGTTACAAAATAAGTGAGTCATGGGTATGAACTGAATGATGTAGGTAATATAGTCAGTAATATTGTAATATTTTTGTATGGTGATGGAAAATAATGGGATGTGTTGAAGGTATCTTTTGGTAATGTATAAAAATATTGAATAACTATGTTGTGTGCATCAGTAACTAATGTAGTGCTGTAGGTCAATTATACCTCAAAAACAAACAAGCAAACATAGAAAAACAGATCAGATTTATGGTTACCAGAAGTATAGGGTGGGCTAATGGGAATTAGTTGAAAGTGGTCAATAGGTACAAGTTATAAGATAAGTAAATACTAGGGATATAATGTAATACATGATTATATAATTAACACTACTGTATGTTATATATGAAACCAGTTAAGAGAACAAAACCTAAGAGTTATCATCACAAGGAAAAATATATTTTTTAAAATTTTGTATCTATATGAGATGATGGATGTTTACTAAACTTATTGTGGTAATCATTTCATGCTGTATGTAAGCCAAATCATTATGCTCTAAACCTTAAATGTATACAATATTTCAATTATATCTCAATAAAACTTGAAGAAAGAATATTCCATTGTGTACACCATATTTTCTTTACTCATTCACCCATTGTCAGACACTTAGAATGTTTCCATACTGTGGATATTGTGAGTAATGCTCCAATGAATATAGGAGTACAGATATCTCTTTGAGAAAATTGATTTTTCCTTTGTATATATATATCTAGAAGTGGGATTATGAATCATACTGTAGTTCTACTTTTAGGAACCTACATACTTTTTTCCACTGTGTCTGTAATAGTTTACATACCCACTAACAGTACACATGGGCTTCCTTTTCTCTACATTCTCACCAGCATTCATTATCTGTTTTCTTTTTAATAATATATATTCTAACAGGTGTGAAGTGATATTTTATTGTTGTTTTGATTTGCATTTCCTTGGTGATTAGTGATGTTGAGCATCTTTTCATGTATTATTTGGCCATTTGTATCTTCTTTGTTGAAATGTCTATTCAGGTTGTCTGCCCATTTTTTAAAGTGAGTTTTTGTTGTTGCTGTTGTTATTATCCAATTGTATGAGTATAAATCTTAACCTTTTATGTGCTTTGAAAATATTTTCTCCCATTCCATAGTTGCCTTTTTATTTCATTAATTGTTTCCTTTGCTGTGCAGAAGCTTTTTAGCTTAATATATTCCCACTTGTTTATTTTTGCTTTTGCTGCCTTTGTTTTGGTCTCAGATCCAAAAAATCATTGCCAATATCAATGTCAATGAAACTACCTTCTATGTTTTCTACTACAGATGTTATGTTCAAGTTTTTAATCCATTTTGTGTTGATTTTTGGTATGGTATAATACAGAGATCTTGTTTCATTCTTTTCAGGCAACTTTCCACTTTTCCCAGCACCATTTATTAAAGAGACTATATTTTCCCCAATGTATATTCTTGGCTCTTTTGTCAAATTTTTTGTCAAAAATTTTTGTCAAAAATTCACTGACCATACATGCAGGGGTTTATTTCTGTGCTTTCTGTTTTTCTCCATTGATCTATTTGTAAGTTTTTAGATAAATACCATATTATTTTGATTACTATAACTTTGTAATTTAGTTTGAAATCAAGAAGTTTGATGCATTCAGCTTTGTTCTTCTTTGTTAAGATTGCTTTGATTATTGAAGGTATTTTGTGGTTCCACACAAATTTTGCAATTGTTTGCTCTATTTTTGTGAAGAAAGCCATTAGGATTTTTAGAGGAATTGCATAGAATCTATAGATGGCTTTGAGCAGCATGGACATTTTAACAATATTAATTCTTACAATCCATGACATAAATTATCTTTCCATTTATTTGTTTATTTTTCAATTTCTTTCAAAGGTTATAGTTTTTACTGTATAAATCTCTCACATTCTTGGTTAGATTTATTCCTAAGTGTTTTATAATTATTTATGCTATTACAAATGAGATTGCTTTCTTAATTTTTTTCCAATATTTTATTGTTAGTTTATAGAAACACAACTAATTTTTTTTTTTTTGAGGTACGCGGGCCTCTCACTGCTGTGGCCTCTCGCATTGCGGAGCACAGGCTCTGGACGTGCAGGCTCAGCGGCCCTGGCTCACGTGACCAGCCGCTCCGCAGCATGTGGGATCTTCCCAGACTGGGGCACGAACCCGTGTCCCCTGCATCGGCAGGCAGACTCTCAACCACCGCACCACCAGGGAAGCCCACAACTAATTTTTATATATTGATTTTGTATCTTGCAACTTTGCTGAATTCATTGATGAGTTCTAACAGGTTTTTTTTCTTTGTAGAGTGTTTATGGTTTTCTGTATATAATGTCATCTGCAAACAAAGACAATTTTACTTATTTTTTCTGTTCTTCATGTCTTTTATTTATTTATTTATTTTTCTTGCCTAATTGCTCTGACAAGTACAACCAGTTACTATCTTGATTAAGGAGTGAGAGTCAGCATCCTTGCCTTGTTTGTTATCTTACAGGAAACGTTCTCAGTAAAAAAAAGATCTTTCAACTTCAGAGTGACAAGTCAGTTAATTGTTCATGAATAAATGAACATATAGTCCAGTTGAATACAATATATTGTAATCAATAAGTGTTTAGAAACAGAGTGCTTGCTGCATAGGAAAATATCCAAAATGAATGATCTCTGTGAGGTAATGCAGTGTTCCCTCCTCTAATATGAAGTATGCAGTGATGTGAGCTTGTTCATAATTTGGCTTTGAAGGTTAACGTTGATTTAGCTAGCAGAGATTCTCCATAAAATTATCTTGAAATCTCAATTGGATATATTATCAGTAAAAGAAAAAGGAAGATTTTTTAAAAATATTGAAGTGTAAAATTCCTTGATGTGAAAGAAATTAAAGAAAACTTGTTTTCTTCACCTCAGATTCTCAGTAGAGAATGAATGTACAAGTGTTAGGAAATAGGTTAACCTATTTTATATTATAAATAAATAAATGTTTGTTTAAATATATAATTTATCACTTAAAGTACTAATAAGATACAGCAATAGAATGTCATACAGTACTAGTGATAGTTAATATAGTTGAAAATTTAGTACTTTTTTGTCGAAATATTGTCTTTGTTTGGTTGGTTGTTTTATTTTTATTTTCTTACTTTTTTTTTTACAGCAGGTTCTTATTAGTCATCAGTTTTATACACATCAGTGTATACATGTCAATCCCAATCGCCCAATTCATCACACCACTACCACCACCCCCACGCTGCTTTCCCCACTTGGTTTGCATATGTTTGTTCTCTACATCTGTGTCTCAATTTCTGCCTTGCAAAACGGTTCATCTGTACTATTTTTATGGATTCCATATATATGTGTTAAAATACAATATTTATTTTTCCCTTTCTGACTTACTTCACTCTGTATGACAGGCTCTAGATCCATCCACATCTCAACAAATGACCCAATTTCGTTCTTTTAATATATTTTCGTTCTTTTATATATATGTACCACATCTTTTTTATCCATTCATCTGTTGATGGACATTTAGGCTGCTCCCATGACCTGGCCATTGTAAATAGTGCTGCAATGAACATTGGGGTGAAGGTGTCTTTTCAAATTATATTTTTCTCTGGGTATATGCCCAGTAGTGGGATTGCTGGATCATATGGTAATTTTATTTTTATTTTTTTAAGGAACTTCCATAGTGTTCTCCATAGTGGCTTGTATCAATTTACATTCCCACCAACAGTGCAAGAGGGTTCCCTTTTTCTCCACACCCTCTCCAGCCTTTGTTGTTTGTAGATTTTCTCATGATGCCCATTCTAACTGGTGGGAGGTGATACCTCATTGTAGCTTTGATTTGCATTTCTCTAATAGCTAGTGATGTTGAGCAGCTTTTCATGTTCTTCTTGGCCATCTCTAGGTCTTCTTTGAAGAAATGTCTATTTAGGTCTTCTGTGCATTTTTAGTTTGGGGTGTTTGTTTTTTTAATATTGAGCTGCATGAGGTGTTTATATATTTTGGAGATGAATCCTTTGTCCATTGATTAGTTTGCAAATATTTTCTCCCATTCTGAGGGTTGTCTTTTTGTCTTGTTTACGGTTTGCTTTGCTGTGCAAAAGCTTTTAAGTTTCATTAGGTCCCATTTGTTTATTTTTGTTTTTATTTACATTATTCTAGGAGCTGGATAAAAAAAATCTTGCTGTAATTTATGCCATAGAGTGTTTTCCTATGTTTTCCTCTAAGAGTTTTATAGTGTCCAGTCTTACATTTAGGTCTCTAATCCATTTTGAGCTTATTTTTGTGTATGGTGTTAGGGAGTGTTCTAATTTCATTCTTTTACATATAGCTGTCCAGTTTTCCCAGCACCACTTATTGAAGAGACTGTCTTTTCTCCATTGTATATCCTTGCCTCCTTTGTCATAGATTAGCTGACCATAGGTGTGTGGGTTTATCTCTGGGCTTTCTATCTTCTTCCATTGATATACATTTCTGTTTTTGTGCCAGTACCATATTGTCTTGATTACTGTAGCTTCGTAGTATAGTCTGAAGTCAGGGAGTCTGATTCCCCCAGCTCCACTTTTTTCCCTCTAGACTGCTTTGGATACTCATGGTCTTTTGTGTCTCCAAACACGTCTTAAGATTTTTTGTTCTAGTTTTGTAAGAAATGCCATTGGTAAGTTGATAGGGATTGCATTGAATCTGTAGATTGCTTTGGGTAGTATGATCATTTTCACAATATTGATTCTTCCAATCCAAGAACATAGTATTTCTCTCCATCTGTTTGTGTCATCTTTGATCTCTTTCACCAGTGTCTTATAGTTTTGTGCATACAGGTCTTTTGTCTCCTTACGCAGGTTTATTCCTAGGCATTTTACTCTTTTTGTTGCAATGGTAAATGGGAGTGTTTCCTTCATTTCTCTTTCAGATTTTTCTTCATTAATGTATAGTAATGCAAGAGATTTCTGTGCATTAATTTTGTATCCTGCAACCTTACCAAATTCATTGATTAGCTCTAGTAGTTTTCTGGTAGCAACTTTAGGATTCTGTATGTATAGTATCATGTCATCTGAAAACAGTGACAGTTTTACTTCTTCATTTGCAATTTGTATTCCTTTAATTTCTTTTTCTTCTATGATTGCCATGGTTAGGACTTCCAAAACTACATTGAATAATAGTGGTGAGAATGGACATCCTTGTCTTGTTCCTGATCTTAATGGAAAGGCTTTCAGTTTTTCACCATTGAGAGTGATGTTTGCTGTGGGTTTGTCATATATGGCCTTTATTATGTCGAAGTAGGTTCCATCTATTTCCACTTTCTGGAGAATTTTTTTATGATAAATGGGTGTTGAATTTTGTCAAAAGCCTTTCCTGCATTTATTGAGATGATCATATGGTTGTTCTTCTTCAATTTGTTAATATGGTATATCACATTAATTGATTTGTGTATATTAAAGAATCCTTGCATCCCTTGGGTAAATCCCACTTGATCATGGTGTATGATCCTTTTAAGTGTTGCTGGGTTCTGTTTGCTAGTATTTTCTTGAGGATTTTGCATGTATATTCATCAGTGATATTGGTCTGTAATTTTCATTTTTGTAGTACTTTTCTCTGATTTTGGTATCAGGGTGATGTTGGCCTCATAGGATGAGTATGAGAGTGTTCCTTCCTCTGCAATTTTTTTGAAGAGTTTGAGAAGGATGGGTGTTGGCTCTTTTCTAAATGTTTGATAGAATTCATGTGTGAAGCCATCTGGTCCTGGACTTTTGTTTTTTGGAAGATTTTTAATCACAGTTTCAATTTCATTCCTTGTGATTGATCTGATCATATTTTCTATTTCTTCCTGGTTCAATTTTGGAAGTTTATATCTTTTGAAGAATTTGTCCACTTCTTCCAGGGTATCCATTTTATTGTCATAGAGTTGCTTATAGTAGTCTCTTAGGATGATTTGTATTTCTGCAGTGTCTGTTGTAACTTCTTTTAATGTCTAATTTTATGGATTGGAGTCCTCTCCCTCTTTTTCTTGATGAGTTTGACTAATGGTTTATCAATTTTGTTTATCTTCTCAAAGAACCAGCTTTTAGTTGTATTGATCTTTGCCATTGTTTTCTTTGTGTCTATTTCATTTATTTCTGCTCTGATTTTTATGATTTCTTTCCTTTTGTTAATTTCGGGTTTTGTTTGTTCTTCTTTCTCTACTTCCTTCAGGTGTAAGGTTCGATTGTTTATTTGAGATTTTTCTCTTTTCTTGAGTTAGGCTTGTATAGCTATAAACTTCCCTCTAGAACTGCTTTTGCTGCATCCTATAGGTTTTGGATTATCATGTATTCATTGTGATTTGTCTCTAGGAATTTTTTGAATCCCTCTTTGATTTCTTCTGTGATCTCTTGATTATTTAGTAATGTATGGTTTAGCCTCCATATGTTTGTATTTTTAACTTTGTTCCCTGTAATTCATTTCTAATCTCATAGCTTTGTGGTCAGAAAGATGCTTGATATGATTTCAATTTTGTTAAATTTGCTAAGGCTTGATTTATGAACCAAGACGTGATCTATCCTGCAGAATTTTCCATGTGCACTTGAGAAGAAAGTGTAATCTGCTGTTTTTCGATGGAATGTCCTATAAATATCAATTAAATCTATTTGGTCTATCGTGTCATTTAAAGCTTCTGTTTCCATATTTATTTTAATTTTGGATGATCTGTTCATTGGTGTCAGTGAGGTGTTAAAGTCTCCCACTACTCTTGTGTTACTGATGGTTTCCTCCTTTATAGCTGTTAACAGTTGCCTTATGTACTGAGGTGCTCCTATGTTGGGTGCATATATATTTATAATTGTTATATCTTCTTCTTGATTGATCCCTTGATCATTATGTAGTGTCCTTCCTTGTGTCTTGTAATATTCTTTAGTTTAAAGTCTATTTTGTCTAATCTGAGTTTTGCTACTCCAGCTTTCTTTTGATTTCCATTTGCATGGAATATCTTTTTCCAACCCCTCCCTTTCAGTCTGTATGTGTCCCTAGGCCTTAAATGGGTCTCTTGTAGACAGCATATATATGGTTCTTGTTTTTGTATTCACTCAGCAAGCCTGTGTCTTCTGGTTGGAGCATTTAATCCATCCATGTTTAAGGTAATTATTGATATATATGTTCCTATGACCATTTTCTTGATTTTTTTGTGTTTGTTTTTGTAGGTCCTTTTCTTCTCTTGTGTTTCCTACTTAGAGAAGTTACTTTAGCATTTGTTGTAGAGCTGGTTTGATGGTGCTGAATTCTCTTAGCTTTTGCTTGTCTGTAAGGTTTTTTTTATTCTCTGTCTAATCTGAATGAGATCCTTGCCGGGTAGAGTAATCTTGGTTGTAGGTTCTTCCCTTTCATCATTTTACATATATTATGCCACTCCCTTCTGGCTTGTAGAGTTTCTGCTGAGAAATCAGCTGTTCACCTTATGGGAGTTCCCTTGTATGTTATTTGTCTTTTTTCTCTTGTTGCTTTCAATAATTTTTCTTTGTCTTTAAGTTTTGCCAATTTGATTACTCTGTGTCTCAGTGTGCTTCTTCTTGGGTTTATCCTGTATGGGACTCTCTGTGCTTCCTGGACTTGGGTGGCTATTTCCTTTCCCATGTTAAGGAAGTTTTCAACTATAATCTCTTCAAATATTTTCTCAGGTTGTTTCTCTCTCTCTTCTCCTTTTGGAATCCCTATAATGCAAATGTTGTTGCATTTAATGTTGTCCCAGAAGTCTCTTCACCTGCCTTCATTTCTTTTCATTCTTTTTTTTTTTTTTATTCTGTTCAGCAGCAGTGAATTCCACCATTCTGTCTTCCAGGTCCCTTATCCATTCTTCTGCCTCAGTTATTCTGCTATTGATTCCTTCTAATGTAGGTTTCATTTCAGTTATTGTATTTTTCATCTCTATTTGTTTGTTCTTTAATTCTTCTAGGTCTTTGTTAAACATTTCTTGCATCTTCTTGATCTTTGCCTCCATTCTTTTTCCGAGGTCCTGGATCATCTTCACTATCATTATTCTGAATTCTTTTTCTGGATGGTTGCCTATATCCACTCATTTAGTTGTTTTCTGGGGTTTTATATTGTTCCTTCATCTGATACATAACTCTGTGACTTTTCATCTTGTCTATCTTTCTATGAATGTGGTTTTTGTTCCACAGGCTGCAGGACTGTAGTTCTTCTTGCTTCTGCTCTCTGCCATCTAGTGGATAAGGGTATCTAAGAGACTTGTGCAAGTCTCCTGGTGGGAGGGCCTGGTGGTGGGTAGAGCAGGCTGTTGCTCTGGAGGGTAGAGCTCAGTAAAATTTTAATCCACTTTGCTGCTGATTGGTGGTGCTGGGTTCCCTCCCTCTTGGTTGTTTAACCCGAGGGGACCCAACACTGGAGCCTGCAGGCTCTTTTCTGGGACTAATGGCAGACTCTGAGAGTGCTCATGCCATTTAGTACTCCCAGAACTTCTGCTGCTAGTGTCCTTGTCCTCACAATGAGCTACAGCCACCCACTGTCTCTGCAGGAGACCCTCCAACACTAGCAGGTAAGTCTGGTTCAGTCTCCCCTGGGTTCACTCTCCTTCCCCTGGATCCCGATGCACACACTACTTTGTGTGTGACCTCCAAATGTGGAGCCTCTGCTTCCCTTAGTCCTGTCAAACTCCTATAGTCAAATCCTGCTAGCCTTCAAAGTCTGATTCTCTAGGAATTCCTCCTCCCCTTGCCAGACCCCCAGATTCAGAAACCTGATGCAGGTCTCAGAATCTTCACTCCAGTGGGTGGACTTCTGTGGTATAAGTGTTCTCCAGTTTGTGAGTCACTCACCCAGCAGTTATGGAATTTGATTTTATTGTGATTGTGCCCCTCCTACTGTCTCATTGTGGCTTCTCCTTTGTCTTTGGATGCGGGGTATCTTTTTTGGTGAGTTCCAGTGATTTCCTGTCAATGATTGTTCAGCACTTAGTTGTGATTGTGGTTTTCTCGCAAGAGGGAGTGAGAGCGGTCCTTGTACTCCACCATCTTGGTTCAGGCTCCTAAACATTAGTTTTTAAATATTTTAAAATCTCAGTTTCAGGATCAAATAAGTGACAATTTGAACATTGTCCTGAACATTTACTAATATTTTTATTATCTATCTTTCTTTCCTGAATTCACCAATATCCATATTTCTGTAAAAAACATATTTAACCTGTATTTTGTATTACATTAAATTAAAATGCAGAGTATATATTAGAGCTGAGTTTTGTAATCATTTTATTTAAAAGGTCCTCTTGATTTTATTTTGTATTTTAATTGAGTATAATGACAATTTACATAATTAAGATGGAGCATCAGTGAAAATATCTTAAGTACTGGATTTTCTCAACAGATTTCCAAGCTATGTATTGCTTTATTATTGTGTGCTGCCAACATACTACTGGATTTTAACAACAAAAAAATGATATATATGTCTTCACTCTTGTGGTGTTTTTTTGCTCTGTGATAACAAAATAGCCTCAATTTTTTTTTTTTTTTTTTTTTTTTTTTTTTTTTTTGTGGTACGTGAGCCTCTCACTGTTGTGGGCTCTCCCATTGCAGAGCACAGGCTCTGGATGCGCAGTCTAAGCAGCCATGGCTCACAGGCCCAGCCGCTCTGCAACATGTGGGATCTTCCCAGACCAGGGCATGAACCCATGTCCCCTGCATCGGCAGGCGGACTCTCAACCACTTCCTTACCAGGGAAGCCCTATCCTCAATTTTAAAATATATAACATATATACTGTGTTTTCAGCTGAAATTTTCAAAATATTGACCCAATATAATAAAGGTGAATTCCAAACACAAATCTACAAAGTGTCCACAACCAGGATTATTTTACTTTTATATTTATTATTTAACAATTCTTGCTACAAACACAGAGAGGAGACCCTAAAACCATGGGGAAAATTAGTCTTAAATGAAAAAGGAATAACTTCCTATTCTAACAGAAGAAAAGCATATAATGTATTCACATAAAGAAATATTGCTTGTTTGATATTTAGCAGATGAGGTTGTTCCTTTACAATTTTTAAAAATTTGATTACTATTATTAACAGAAATGTCATCTGTTGAGGGTAGGAGGATTGAGATCTGTGAAGGTTAAAGGAATAGAGAGAAGCTTTGAAATAGATCTTATGGGTGCATGAGATTAGGTTGCAACAGAAATATAATGAAAGAGTTGTGATTTTCAAGGTCTTTTGAGGTTGGTAAATTTTAAAATATTCAAGATCTGACCATTTCCCATGGTAATTTTTCCAGATGAAGACATAAGAAATTAAATAGGGGTTGTCTATGACAAGGATTTTGTCAAACAGGTGCAATGAAATATTGAATGGTCAGGGGTATTTAGGATATGGGAAAGTATTATTGAAATTATCTATTGTGATGAGGAAGGAAAGAAGGTTTATATTTATGCAGTGCAGAAATATAGACATGTCTATCATTCAAATTTAAAATTTATACTTGTTCTTTGGTGATGTTATTTAAATTGATTGTTTTTCTTTTTGGATATATTTTTTTCTTTGTCTAATGTTTGCAGTGTTATGTTTGTTTATTTATTTACTTATTCATTTATTTATTGGTTTTAAATATTTTCTAGGACCAATTTCTTACTCTCTTTTAATTGTGACATATAATTTCAGAATAGTGCATAAGATAGTTATGAAAAATTTTAGGAATCATTACAAAGTTGTCAAGTGATATCAAGGTGCCTGATTTTATAACATTGCCTGATTTTTGTGTATATTACTTCCTAATCATTTACTCCTTCTCCCCTTCCTAGATATAACCAATATCCTGATTTCCTGTGTATAATGTCCTCACAATTATGTTTTATTTTACTATTTTTATGTGACTTCTATACTCCATAGTCTAAATGCCTGATAGGTAATAGAAATACATGTTTTGTATTTGTAGGCAACTTGCTTCTTCTACAATAATTGTGGTTGTAAGACACATGCACACTGTATGTAGCTGTAGCTCATTTATTCAATTTATTTTTATTAATTTATTATTTATTTTTATTTATTCTCTACAACAGAATTAATCAGATATTTTGATTGCATGTCCTATTTACACTCTTAAAAATTATTGGGAACCACAGAGAATTTTGGTTGATATGTGTAATACCTAACAAATCCATCATATTAGAAATGAAAACTGAGATATTTTGTAAAATTTTATGTACATCACAAAAAAATTATATAAATTTATTACAAAAATCATTACATGGCAATATAAATGATGCAATTTCATAAAAATAATAACATTTGAAAACTTTAGTAAGAAGAGTAACATTTTTAATATATTTTTTTCAAATGTCTTTAATGTCTGGCTTAAGAATTAATAGCTAAATTCTAATATCTGATTCTCCATTTCAGCTGATGCAATAAGCATGTGGAAATATATAATGAATAGAAATATATAAATAAAATCCAGCCTCACACAGATATGTACTTGGAAAACAGAAAATTTAATAGCCATTTAATATAATTGAAAATATTCTTTTGATTCTGCACAAAATGTAAAATATGGTAGCTTTTCAAAGTTAGTTGCAACGTGAATCTGAAATCATATGAGTGAACTTTTTACTCTCTTACTCTAAATTCCATTGTTCTATCTTCAACTTTGGATGTATTGTTACCCATGCATCATTCTGAAGTATTATACATTGGTCATCTGGAGAATTCAGTGCTGAGTTTTGGAAATCTTCCAAATGTCAACATGTATTATTAAAAAATATCAAGAACTCTATTTGCCAGTACTGCCACCAACTTAATCAGAAAGGTCTTAAATAATAGAAAGCTAGCAAACTTCCAATGTTTCCAATGTTTCTGCTCTTTCAGGTTCAAATTTTATCATTGGCAACAGACACCTTAAGTTGTTTTCCTAGAAGTGGTAGGTTTACTTTATTTTTTGAGAAAATGAATATCAAATATTTAGTCTGACTACTCATATTTAGCTTATCAGTAGTTCTCTCAAATAAAAATGGAAAAATTAGCTAACTCAGCTGTAACTGAAAAAAAAAAAATAATTTAAGAGCTTTTCCCTGATACATACATACTATTGTAGCATTTAACAGAAGTGTTTTATGCATTCACTTTTTCTCCCACAGAATATTAAAAACACATTTATTCAAGGGGTGAGGTTTAATAACATTATATTTTGTTACTGCTCCTTTGAAGATATTGTTAATTAAAACTTTTTTCCTGGAAAGACATGGCAGTGAAGAATACAATAAGGAGGGGCAAAGATGGCAGAATAGGAAGACCTGAGTTTACCTCCTCTCACATGCACACCAAAATTACAACTCTTTACAGAGAAATTATTGATGAGAAAGACTGAAAGATCAGCATAAAACATATTGTACAACTAAAGATATAAAGAAACAACCACAATGACATTGATAGGAGGGGCAGAGACACATCATACTCAAGATGATCCCAGGTATGCAACCCGCAAACAGGAGGATAATTACAATTGCAAAGGTTTCCCCCAAGGACAAAGGGGGTTGGTGTCCTGCACCAGGACGATGAGCCTCCAAAACATTTTAACTCTGAAGGTCACAGGAGAGAGAGAAGGCTGTGGGAAATAGACACTTCACTCTTAAAGGGTCCACACAAAATCACAAATGTTCCAGGACACAGGGAAGAAAGAAGACTGGGTCCTGGGGCAGACCCAGCTGCTGATCTTGGAGAGCCTCCTGGAGAGGCAGGAGGAAACTGGGGCTCACCCTGGGGACATAGACACTGCTGGCAGCCATTTTGGGGAGCTCATTTTATGACCAGGACACTGGTGTTGGCAAGCACCATTTTGGAAACCTCTCCCTAACTTATTAGTGCCAGCACCTATCTCCACACACCATCTTGTTGGCACCAGTACTGGGACATCTCAGACCAAGCAACTAACTAGGTGGAGACAGAGCCTCATCCAACAGCAGGGCAACTGCCTTAAGACCCCCTGAGCCCACAGCCACCCAGGACCCAGCCCTGCACATGAGTGGGCCAGCACTAGCCTGAGACTATGCTCACCCACCAGTGGGCAGGCACTAGCCACAGGAAACCCTGGGCTGTGACCCCACCCCCCAGTAGGCCAACACACTAACTCTGGAACACCCAGGGCCCTGTAGTCAGAGATTTTGGGATCCAGCCCCACCCATCACTAGACTAGCATTAGCCCCAGGACCTGGCCTCACCCACCAGTGGGCAGACACCAGTCATGGGATCCACTGGGTCCAAATCCCACCCACCAGCAAGGAGACACCAGCCCTATGACCACCACAGCCTTGCAGCCTGCCATATCAAGATCTAGACCACCTACTAGCAGGTCAACACCAACTCTTGTACAAATTAAGCCCCTTGGCCAGCCTAAATGTAAGACTGGATACTAGAAAACTCCTAGAGGAAAACAGGCAGAACATTC
Organism: Stenella coeruleoalba; assembly: GCF_951394435.1. NCBI lineage: Eukaryota > Metazoa > Chordata > Mammalia > Artiodactyla > Delphinidae > Stenella > Stenella coeruleoalba. The sequence continues at coordinate 33,625,270 of NC_137164.1, read as the reverse complement.
TTTGACATAAATTGCAGTAATTTTTTTTTGGATCCATCTCCTAAAGCAAAGGAAACAAAAGCAAACATAAACAATTGGGACCCAGTTAAGCTTAAAAGTTTTTGTGCAGTAAAGGAAACCATCGACAAAATGAAAAGACAACGCAAAAAGACAACCTACTCGGGCTTCCCTGGTGGCGCAGTGGTTGAGAGTTCGCCTGCCGATGCAGGGGACACGGGTTCGTGCCCTGGTCCACGAAGATCCCACATGCCGCGGAGCGGCTGGGCCCGTGAGCCATGGCCGCTGAGCCTGCGCGTCCGGAGCCTGTGCTCCGCAACGGGAGAGGCCACCACAGTGAGAAGCCCGCGTACCGCAAAAAAAAAAAAAAAAAAAAAAAAAAAAAGACAACCTACTGAATGGTAGAACATATTTGCAAATAATACGACATAAGAGTTAATATCCAACATATATAAACAGCTCATACAACTCAACAGCAAAAAAAATAAACAACCTAATTAAAAAATGAGCAGAAGAACTGAATATACACTTTTACAAAGAGGAATTGCAGATGACCAACAAGCACATGAAAAGATGCTCAACATCGTTAATCATCAGGGAAATGCAAATCAATACCACAAGGAGATATCACCTCACACCTGTCAGAATGACTATCATTAAAAAGAACACAAATAACAAACGTTGGTGAGGATATGGGGAAGAGGGAATCCTCCTACACTGTTGGTGGGAATGTAAATTGGTGCAGCCAACTGTGGAAAATAGCATGGAGATTTTTCAAAAGACTAAAAAGAGAAGCACCATATGACCCAGCAATTCCACTCCTGGGTATACATCCGAAAAAACCAAGAACACTAATTTGAAAATATACTTGCCCCAATGTTCATAGCAGCAATATTTATAAGTGCCAAAGTATGGAAGCAACCTAAGTGTCCATCAACAGATGAATAGATAAAGAAGATGTGGTATGTGGGCTTCCCTGGTGGTGCAGTGGTTAAGAGTCTGCCTGCCGATTCAGGGGACACGGGTTCATGCCCCGGTCCAGGAAGATACCACATGCCGCAGTGCGCCAAAGCCCATAAGCCATGGCTGCTGAGCCTGCACATCCAGAGCCTGTGCTCCACAATGGGAGAGGCCACAACAGTGAGAGGTCTACATAACACACAAAAAAACAAAAACAAACAAACAAAACATTTATTTTATGCTAAAATTTATACTCTTTCCACTTGACAATAATGCCTCACATTGTACATTATTCAAAGACTTTGTTGTCTGTTTCTGCTATTAGATACTAAATTTCCTAGAGGTAGAAACTCTATATTATTTGGTATTATAAATAAAATATCAAGTACATTATCCAAGCTATACCAGGCTTCAAATATCTATATGTTTAATCAATAAATGAGTGGATTAATACATAAATCCTTCAAAACGTAGTAAGAAAGTAATGTACTCTAGAACAAATTCAATTTTCAATGTAGGTTACTAGAAAACCAAAATAATTTTATTTACTTTAAGATATCCAGAAAATATAAACTCGTGATAATTATCTCCCCATTAATCCTCAAAAATACATTAATCTGCTTTCATTAAAATAATTACTGACATTAAAATAATTACTGATAGGTAGGATATTTATAAGATTTGTAATAATATATAGTATTTATATTTTATAAAATGTTAATTTATAAACTTATATGTTTCCATCCAATAAAATTTTAAATCCAAGCCTAAACATTTTATTTTTGTTCAGAAATTTATATTTGTGAGCTATAGTAAGAATGGGGTTTATGACAAAGATAATGGCTATTTTGACCTGTAGTTTGTCATAGAGTAAGGGAAAAAAAGAATGGTACTAAATTTTTTTTTATTATCTAGCAAATATCAACTCCCCAACTTTTATTAACACTATTTGGGGACTAACTTGACAGATTAACAAATTTTCTCAAGGCCTTACAATTTACAGAGAGAAAATGACTGGATTTAAATTCAAGTCAACTCGGCCTAAAGATCTACAAGATAATGTGTCCAAAGGATGAGAAAAAGAAGAATGGAAGTAAAAGAAGAAAAAATGTAAAGGAGGGAAATATAATAAAGAGATAGAAAGTTCAAAGGTCGAAATATTGTTTTCTACATTTAACCTCTCTGCTCTTTTAAAAATTTTTGCCAGTCTAAATTACCAACTTATTTGCATTACATTCTCCCTAATGATAAATTAAATAATAATACCATTCTTAATAAAATAAGAAAAAAAGGAAAAAGAAGAAATAAAAGATGAAGGGTGACAAATGGAAAGGCAAATCTATTTTAATGGTTAATATCTCACTACAAACATAATTAAAGATAAAAGTTCTTTACATTCAGATTGCTCCCTGTATGTTACAGCTATAGTTCTTGTTTCACAACTTACAATATGAAGTTAGATAAGAGTCCTATCCATGGAGATACTTCATTAGTGATGATGCAGTATGTTATGACACATACAAAATATAGCCCAGGGACTTCGTAGTACATAAATACAGCAAAAATAATCAAATAAGAATTATTTTATCCACTTTTGTTTTTTAGTATTACTAATTTACTTCAACCACCATAAATAGCATTATCTCCTCATCAGTATATTAGTAAATACTGACATGATACCTGACTAGGGTAGAAAGTAAGAAGTATTTTGCCAGCATTCTGGAGTTGGTAAAATACTGACAGATACGTAAAGTGAAATTATGAAAATTATGTTTAAATTCATCAAAATTAATTTTTCCAGTGAATATACTTAAATAAGGTCTGACCTGAGATTATCTGTTTTCAGAATAACAATGTTAACTGATCATAGCCACGTCCCCTCTTCAAAGAGATCAACAGGTCCATTTTAAAAAAAAAATTAATTGCTGTGAAATAATACTTAAAATGCAGTTGAAAAGAAATTTTATCCTCAAGCACTTTGGGTAAACTCTTAAGCTGTGAATTTAATTAGTCTTATAAAACTCTTAAAGGATGAACACTGTGGAGGCTTATATCATCTGAGTTTAAGTAGTATGAGAAAAACACTTGGACTATTATTTAATTTCAATTTGATGAGATAGCAGTTGGGTTCAGATTTTTATAACATATTCCACTCTACTTTTCTTTGCAACTGAAGGCTTTAATAATGCTGATTTTCTTGTGTTATTTAAAAATATATTTTATTTACAGTACTATATAAGACAAAAATGAGCTAATTAACTTTAATGGAGCCCATTATTAGGAAACAGAAAAGCCAAGTATCTAGATGAACTTGTTGAAAGTTGTATGCTCATTTTGTAATTAAAATAACAAGTCAAAATGCCATAGTTCCACTAAGCTGGAAATATATGCACTACATTAGAGAGAGAAAGACAGCATTTTCATGCACCGTCAGTTCAAGCATGTGTGAATATGTTGATTGATTAATGTAATCAAAACCAATGCAGTTAAAAAGAAAATCATTCCAATCAGTCTTAACAGGACAAAAACTACAAAATATATTAAGATACAATTTTAAACAAAATGCAATATTTGTAGAGAGTTGATACACATAGATTTGGATGTATTTTGTGTGCAACAAGAACAATGATCAGTGATGTTGTAAACAAAAAAAAGATACAAACATAATAGTTGAATCACCGACAGTAGCAGAAAAATAATGTTCAATATAACCATGTCTTTTGGGTATCTGCAAGGGCCCCAAATAGTTGGTTTCAGTATTAAACAGCTGTGATTGGGTTTTATTATATGCTATGCACAAAATTATCTCACATCATCGTTTATCTAATGCTCATTCTGTCATCCTTTTTCCAAAGTTTCCTGTATCTAATAACCATGTTTGCATTTGTCAGTTATACCATTTCACTTATAACAGTTTTCTCCTATGCTCAACAATGAGAATTTTAATTGGTCTTTGGAAATGTGCTTCATTTTCTTAATATAAAGAAGAATAAAATGGAATTTAATGTGTATAGTAATTGTATATTTCTTTTTAAAAAGTTATATTTCATGATTTAGTTTGTAGAATTTTTTCTGTAGAATCATATTATTTTTCTTTTAATTTCCTTTACTCCAGGGAAGATATTTTACCTAAACAGATGAAGTACTATTTAAACCCTTCTCCAAATATACTATTTAACTGTAAAATTAACATCTCTTTTAAAGTTATATGCAGTATGTTCTATATTCTATAATAAAAATAATCAAATTTTATGCACTGACAAACTTCATGTTCCCTGAGGTTTAATACATTTATTTTGTATAAATTTGAAACATTTTAATAAATTTAGGGGTTAATAAAGTTTTTAAAGGAATAGGCTCATTTCCATTGCTTTTAAAACTTAAAATTAAGGTAAATGGGAGTTTTAGTCTTATTAATTAAATTGTAGGAATTTAATAGTCAGCTTGAGCTGTCATAACAAAATTCCATAGACTAGGTAGTTTAAACAACAAAGATTAATTTCCTCACAGTTCTGGAGGCTGGAAGTCTGAGACCCAGCATGATCAAGTTATCTTGGAAGCTCTCTTCCTGGCTTGTAGGCAGTGCCTTCTCACTGTGTCCTCACATAGAAGAGACAGAGATCTTATAAACTTGACTAATACCATCCTGAGGACCCCACCCTCATCACCTCATCTAAACCTGAATATTTCCTAAAGGCCCCACCTCCAAACGCCATCACATTGTGAGTTAGAGCTTCAACATATGAAATTTGATGGGCAGTGGGGAACATAATTCAGTCCATAGCATTAAGTTTTATATTCAGAACTCTCAAATCTGAAACAGGTATAAGAAATATATGTGATCATCTCAATAGATGCAGAGAAAGCTTTTGACAAAATTCAACACCCATTTATGATAAAAAACCTGCAGAAAGTAGGCATAGAGGGAACTTTCCTCAACATAATAAAGGCCATATATGACAAGCTCACAGCCAACATCATCCTCAATGGTGAAAAACTGAAAGCATTTCCACTAAGATCAGGAACAAGACAAGGTTGCCCACTCTCACCACTCTTATTCAACATAGTTTTGGAAGTTTTAGCCACAGCAATCAGAGAAGAAAAGGAAATAAAAGGAATCCAAATCGGAAAAGAAGAAGTAAAGCTGTCACTGTTTGCAGATGACATGATACTATACACAGAGAATCCTAAAGATGCTAACAGAAAACTACTAGAGCTAATCAATGAGTTTGGTAAAGTAGCAGGATACAAAATTAATGCACAGAAATCTCTGGCATTCCTATATACTAATGATGAAAAATCTGAAATTGAAATCAAGAAAACACTCCCATTTACCATTGCAACAAAAAGTATAAAATATCTAGGAATAAACCTACCTAAGGAGACAAAAGACCTGTATGCAGAAAATTATAAGACACAGATGAAAGAAATTAAAGATGACACAAAGATGGAGAGATATACCATGTTCTTGGATTGGAAGAGTCAACATTGTGAAAATGACTCTACTACCCAAAGCAATCTATAGATTCAATGCAATCCCTATCAAATCCCTGGCATTTTTCACAGAAATAGAACAAAAAATTTTGCAATTTGTATGGAAACACAAAAGACCCTGAATAGCCAAAGTAATCTTGAGAACGAAAAACGGAGCTGGAGGAATCAGGCTCCCTGACTTCAGACTATACTACAAAGCTACAGTAATCAAGACAGTATGGTACTGGCACAAAAACAAAAAGATAGATCAATGGAACAGGATATAAATCCCAGAGATAAACCCATGCACATATGGACACCTTATCTTTGATAAAGGTGGCAGGAATATACAGTGGAGAAAGGACAGCCTCTTCAATAAGTGGTGCTGGGAAAAATGGACAGATACATGTAAAAGTATGAGGTTAGATCACTCCCTAACACCATACACAAAAATAAGCTCAAAATGGATTAAAGACCTAAATGTAAGACCAGAAACTATCAAACTCTTAGAGGAAAACATAGGCAGAACACTCTATGACATAAATCACAGCAAGATCCTTTTTTATCCACCTCCTAGAGAAATGGAAATAAAACCAAAAATAAACAAATGGGACCTAATGAAACTTAAAAGCTTTTACACAGCAAAGGAAACCATAAATAAGATGAAAAGACAACCCTCGGAATGGGAGAAAATATTTGCAAATGAAGCAACTGACAAAGGATTAATCTCCAAAATTTATAAGCAACTCATGCAGCTCAATATAAAAAAAAAAAAAACCCAATCCAAAAATGGGCAGAAGACCTAAATAGGCATTTCTCCAAAGAAGATATACAGACTGCCAACAAACACATGAAAGAATGCTCAACATCATTAATCATTAGAGAAATGCAAATCAAAACTACAATGAGATATCATCTCACACCAGTCAGAATGGCCATCATCAAAAAATCTAGAAACAATAAATGCTGGAGAGGGTGTGGAGAAAAGGGAACCCTCTTGCACTGCTGGTGGGAATGTGAATTGGTTCAGCCACTATGGAGAACAGTATGGAGGTTCCTTAAAAAACTACAAATAGAACTACCATATGACCCAGCAATGCCACTACTGGGCATATACCCTGAGAAAACCAAAATTCAAAAAGAGACATGTACCACAATGCTCATTGCAGCACTATTTACAATAGCCAGGACAAGGAAGCAACCTAAGTGTCCATCAACAGATGAATGGATAAAGAAGATGTGGCACATATATACAATGGAATATAACTCAGCCATAAAAAGAAACGAAATCGAGCTATTTGTAATGAGGTGGATAGACCTAGAGTCTGTCATACAGAGTGAAGTAAGTCAGAAAGAGAAAGACAAATACCGTATGCTAACACATATATATGGAATTTAAGAAAAAAAATGTCATGAAGAACCTAGGGGTAAGACAGGAATAAAGACACAGACCTACTGGAGAACGGACTTGAGGATATGGGGAGGGGGAAGGGTGAGCTGTGACAGGGCGAGAGAGAGGCACAGACATATATACACTAACAAACGTAAGGTAGATAGCTAGTGGGAAGCAGCCGCATGGCACAGGGATATCGGCTCGGTGCTCTGTGACCGCCTGGAGGGGTGGGATAGGGAGGGTGGGAGGGAGAGAGATGCAAGAGGGAAGAGATATGGGAACATATGTATATGTATAACTGATTCACTTTGTTATAAAGCAGAAACTAACACACCATTGTAAGGCAAATATATCCCAATAAAGATGTTTAGAAAAAAAAAATATATGTAAATGACCAAAGGGTTAAAAATTTGCCTTCAGATGACTATCATGTAATCCATAAGCACTATACAAAGAAAGTAGTTGGGGAAAAAGAGTTGTTTACATCAAAATCTATAGAAATTCCAAAAAATTTAAATCATTATAATGCCTACATTTACGTAGCATTTTATTGATATCAAAGTGCTTTCAAAGATATTGTCATTTTTACATATCTAAAATGACAAACCTGCTTTAGACATTTTCATTTTTTTAATTGATATTCATATTTCAAAAATTATGTTTCTTAAGATTATAGTGTTGTTTGTGGTTACCTAAATTCCAAAGAAATAAGTAGACAAGTCTCCTGCTCTGAATCTTTGCTGTTACAAAGCTGACATTAATATAACCTGTCATATTAAAGGACATTTTGAGTTGAGATGAAAACAGCCAAGCAATTGTCTTACTAAATATCTCCCAGCATAATCCTCTCTCTTGTGCAGGTGACAAACTGAACTGAAGTTCCAGTTCTGAGTAGAGGCCTGTTCTTCATAACATATAGGTCAAAATAATTTTTACCGAAAAATTCACACTTTACACAAAATATTAGTCTCTGTTTCTTTCATGGTTATTTTATTTGATGTATTTCTGTGGAGGCTTAATATCCCTTGAAAGAGTACATGTCCATTTCCATTTCCTTATATCTGAATAATTTAAATATTTATAGGCAGAATGAAAATTGACAAATACAAATAATCAGCCCTAAACAATATTACATTTCAATAAGTCACACATGTGGATTTTCTTCAGCTGCTCTTCAAGATTCTGTACTTATCATTATCAGCAAACACTTTATTAGTATAAATCATTTTACATCAGTGACTCTCTTTACCATAGGATTTTAAGTTGCTCTATGACTTGAAACTTTAATGTTCTCTCTGAAAAGAAAGGTCATTTTGGATACATTTTACCATATTGTGATTCTGATGGAACTAGGAAATAATGTAATCCAATTAAAGAAACAAAATAATTGGAGCATGTATTTTAAAGGCTCTTGTGTGGAAGTATTAATGTAAAGAGAAGAATCATATTTCTTCCATTTATTTTCTAAGAAGGATTAAAGACATAAAGTAGCTAACTCATTTGAAAGTTATTCTGATTCTTAGTAAATGCATGAATCACACAATTTAATTTACAAAGTCTGAAATGCTGTCATGCTAATACTTTATAGTGGATAACCCTATTTCTAGATAAATAAAACTGCTTAGAGTACATTTTGATTTAATAATAGTTGAGAAGGAGTAAGAAATCTAGAAACGTTAAGTTTATTAATTTATGTTTCTAATCAAATTGTCTTAAATCTTTGTTGTTTTTTACAAGGTCATTACATTAATAAATGGGGCAGGAATAGGAGGTAATAATTATTAAGTTAACTGAAAAAATGAATGAAATCTTGTGTCAAAAGCAACAGATTTACGCTTCTTGCACCTCTAGCGCATTCATGAAAACAATGGTTTAAAGGTTATCAAAGTGGTATTTTATTTTAGAAGATAGTATTAAAAGTGAAAGATTATTTCATTATATTTCATAATATTTTTGTATAAATAATAAAACTCGAATTTTGTCAAAATTCGAGTTTCTTGATTAAAGTAATTATGTAGCTATTGAAGTGACTTAAATTGTCTTACTTCCCTTTTGTTTTGCCTGCCTCTCTCCTCCAAGCTCATTAGTTTTTATCATGATAAAAACTCTAGTTTTTATCATGGGCTCAGTCTCTTAGAGCCCCTTCCAGACTTGAAAGTCATGTAGGAAAGTGCATTTATTAAAGAAAGTAAGCAAGGCTGTGAGATTTTCTTGGCAATTCCTGATCTGAGATACCCTGAGTGTAACACAGGTTTGGATGACAATTCAAGGAGCCAAAGCACTGCCAAACCTAATGTAAACGTTCTTATGTGGTTTTCAACTTATATTTAACAGATGTTAAATTGTTTTACATGAAAGCAAGTAGGACAGTGTCAAGATAACTGCAAAGGAATCAGAACAGAATTTACCATATTTTGATTCTCAGAATTCTGACTGTGGGATGTGCCCGCCGTGTGACACTGACCAGTTCATCTTGCCTCTCAAGCTGTTTCCTGGCCTGTTACATTGGGATGGAAACACCTAACTCATTAGATTGCTATGAAGATTGAACCGTACTATCATGAGGTTGCAAGGAAGAAGATACACACACACACACACACACACACACACACACACACACACACACGGCTGGAAATAAGCAAAAACAAACAAACAAACAAAAACCCTCACTGTACTTGAAAGCTAAATATTCTCATTTAAAAAATTTTTAAATATTGCTCTTCTGAATGCCAAACTTTAAGATGGCATCCCCCTATTATGTGCCGGATACTGAGAAAGGCTTTTTCATGCATTGTGTCATTGAATTTTCAAATATGCAGAAACTGAGACTTTAGATATGCTAAGACACCTGGGACAAAACTGAGAAGAGACAGAGCCAAGGTTCCTACAACAATGCCCAACAAAGAACAAGAGCCCTCTATCACTGTGGTGTATGAACTTTGATTAGGCAGTATGCAGTCTTCTTTTCAGCTATTAGCAATCACAAAAATTACATCTCAGTATTCTTGCACTGAAGTAATACAGTACCATAGAGAGTATACATGCACTACTGAGCATTAAATCTTTCTACCTCAAATGTGTATCAAATATTCAATTTTTATCTGCTTTTAGTAACTGGTAAGCTGTAAAATAAAACAGTTTGGAAGTGTCTACATGGTAAAAAAAAAAAAAAGTGGAAAAGAAAATCAGTCAGAAAAATGTATTATTTTAACACTACCGAATCCCTGGTCTGAATCTTAGAATAGATGGAATGCAAGGAAGGCAAATTATTTTATCTTCTACAGAGTGTCCACATTTTGTGACATCACTTATTGTAATATGTACTTGAGTTAATAGTATAAAACTGGAAAGAGTAAAACATGAATTATTGATCCCCTATGTATCCCTTCTAACAGTCATCAATTAAGGTATTGGTTTACAAATGCATTTTCCCTATGCATTATTGAAATTTTACAGGAAATTTTACATGTCAACTCTTGATCCTATGAGGGCTGAATAGAATATGTATTATCAACTCTGGATATCTAAAATACCTTGAAATTATTTGTTTAAAAGAAAAAAGTAATGACAGGCAAAGTCTAGATTTCACAGAAAGGAAAGGGAGGGGAGATGAAAATTGTCATGGCGCAACTCAGGTACCAGGAGAGTCAAAGGTCCTGAAACTCAGAATAAAGCAGGAGTGGTGTCAAGCAGCTTAATTTTCTATCACCAATTTTTGGTGTGTTTTACAGAAAATCCTGTTTGGCTCATGAAATGGCCAGATCCTACTGTCTTACAACTTCACAGATTTCTTGGACTCATCAGTGTGGCATGGAGGAAGCAAAGCGTCCTTAGATTATAAGTTCCAGAATTTCTGGCACTCTAAAATCACAAGCTCTATTCATCTGGCATACGGCTGGCTGGATTGGGGCTTCATCCTCCGGGACATTCCCTTTTCTCTAGAATTCCTAAATGAGATCCATGAGATCAACTTATATTTTTTCATTCCATTCTGTCGTGCTTTTTTCCACTACTAAATCCATATAATTTTATTTCATACCATTGTTATTACATCCAGGCTTATCTTATTTAGAGAAAGGGAAATGAGTTATTGCATTTCTCCTTTGTGAGCTGCAGGCAAAATTTTGCTTGAACAAAGTTGCCTCCTATTTCTTCAGGTGGTAGACATACTTTTCCTTCAAATGCCAGAATAAATACAGCCTTATTATCCCTTTTGTATTGTATGTAGTCCTCCATTATTTCTTCTGCAGATATTAATTATAGTATCATTATATTTAAATATTATTTCCTCCTTCCTTTTTTTTAAAAATATTTTGCTTTACCAGCTGTTTTTTTTTTAACATCTTTATTGGAGTATAATTGCTTTACAATGTTGTGTTAGGTTCTGCTGTATAACAAAGTGAATCAGCTATATGTATACATATATCCACGTAACTCCTCCCTCTTGTGTCTCCCTCCCAACTTCCCTATCCCACCCCTCTAGGTGGTCACAAAGCACCGAGCTGATTTCCCTGTGCTATGCGGCTGCTTCCCACTAGCTATCGGTTTTACATTTGCATCTTTATTCCCGTCCTGCCCCTAGGGTGTGTGTGTATGTCCATGCTTACACTTCCTCCTCCCTGTGTCCTCAAGTCCATTCTCTAAGTCTGCATCTTTATTCCTGTCTTGCCCCTAGGTTCTTCAGAACCTTTTTTTTTTTAGATTCCATATATATGTGTTAGCATATGGTATATGTTTTTCTCTTTCTGACTTACTTCACTCTGTATGACAGTCTCTATGTCCATGTACCTCACTACAAATAACTCAATTTCGTTTCATTTTATGGCTGAGTAATATTACATTGTATATATGTGCCACATCTTCTTTAACCATTCATCTGTCAATGGACACTTAGGTTGATTCCATGTCCTGGCTATTGTAAATAGGACTGCAATGAATATTGCAGTACATGACTCTTTTTGAATTATGGTTTTCTCAGGGTATATGTCTAATAGTGGGATTGCTGGGTTGTATAGTAGTTCTATTTTTACTTTTTAAGGAACCTTCATACTGTTCTCCATAGTGACTGTATCAAATTACATTCCCACCAACAGTGCAAGAGGGTTCCCTTTTCTCCAAACCCTCTCCAGCATTTGTTTGTAGATTCTTTGATGATGGCCATTCTGATTGGTGTGAGGTGATAACCTCAGTGTAGTTTTTTTTTTTTTTTAACATCTTTATTGGGGTATATTTGCCTTACAATGATGTGTTAGTTTCTGCTTTATAACAAAGTGAATCAGTTATACATATACATATGTTCCCATATCTCTTCCCTCTTGCATCTCCCTCCCTCCCACCCTCCCTATCCCACCACTCCAGGCGGTCACAGAGCACCGAGCCGATATCCCTGTGCTATGCGGCTGCTTCCCACTAGCTATCTACCTTACGTTTGTTAGTGCATATATGTCCATGCCTCTCTCTCGCCCTGTCACAGCTCACCCTTCCCCTTCCCCATATCCTCAAGTCCATTCTCCAGTAGGTCTGTGTCTTTATTCCTGCCTTACCCCTAGGTTCTTCATGACATTTTTTTTTCTTAAATTCCATATATATGTGTTAGCATACGGTATTTGTCTTTCTCTTTCTGGCTTACTTCACTCTGTATGACAGACTCTAGGTCTATCCACCTCATTACAAATAGCTCAATTTCGTTTCTTTTATGGCTGAGTAATATTCCATTGTATATATGTGCCACATCTTCTTTATCCATTCATCTGATGATGGACGCTTAGGTTGTTTCCATCTCCGGGCTATTGTAAATAGAGCTGTAATGAACATTTTGGTACATGACACTTTTTGAATTTTGGTTTTCTCAGGGTATATGCCCAGTAGTGGCATTGCTGGGTCATATGGTAGTTCTATTTGTAGTTTTTTTAAGGAACCTCCATACTGTTCTCCATAGTGGCTGAACCAATTCACATTCCCACCAGCAGTGCAAGAGTGTTCCCTTTTCTCCACACCCTCTCCAGCATTTATTGTTTCTAGATTTTTTGATGATGGCCATTCTGACTGGTGTGAGATGATATCTCATTGTACTTTTGATTTGCACTTCTCTAATGATTAATGATGTTGAACATTCATTCATGTGTTTGTTGGCAGTCTGTATATCTTCTTTGGAGAAATGCCTATTTAGATCTTCTGCCCATTTTTGGATTGGGTTGTTTGTTTTTTTGTTATTGAGCTGCATGAGCTGCTTGTAAATTTTGGAGATTAATCCTTTGTCAGTTGCTTCATTTGCAAATATTTTCTCCCATTCTGAGGGTTGTCTTTTGGTCTTGTTTATGGTTTCCTTTGCTGTGTAAAAGCTTCTAAGTTTCATTAGGTCCCATTTGTTTATTTTTGTTTTTATTTCCATTACTCTAGGAGGTGGGTCAGAAAGGATCTTGCTGTGATTTATGTCATAGAGTGTTCTGCCTATGTTTTCCTCTAAGAGTTTGGTAGTTTCTGGTCTTACATTTAGCTCTTTAATTCATTTTGAGCTTATTTTTGTGTATGGTGTTAGGGAGTGATCTAATCTCATACTTTTACATGTATCTGTCCATTTTTCCCAGCACCACTTATTGAAGAGGCTGTCCTTTCTCCACTGTATATTCCTGCCAACTTTATCAAAGATAAGGTGTCCATATGTGCATGGGTTTATCTCTGGGCTTTCTATCCTGTTCCATGGATCTGTCTGTTTTTGTGCCAGTACCATACTGTCTTGGTTACTGTAGCTTTGTAGTATAGTGTGAAGTCAGGGAGCCTGATTCCTCCAGCTCCGTTTTTCGTTCTCAAGATTGCTTTGGCTATTCGGGGTCTTTTGTGTTTCCATACAAATTGCAAAGTTTTTTGTTCTACTTCTGTGAAAAATGCCAATGGTAGTTTGATAGGGATTGCATTGAATCTATAGATTGCTTTGGGTAGTAGAGTCATTTTCACAATGTTGATTCTTCCAATCCAAGAACATGGTATATCTCTCCATCTTTGTGTCATCTTTAATTTCTTTCATCAGTGTCTTATAATTTTTTCTGCTTACAGGTCTTTTGTCTCCTTAGGTAGGTTTATTCCTAGATATTTTATTCTTTTTGTTGCAATGGTAAATGGGAGTGTTTTCTTGATTTCAATTTCAGATTTTTCATCATTAGTATATAGGAATGCCAGAGATTTCTGTGCATTAATTTTGTATCCTGCTACTTTACCTAATTCATTGATTAGCTCTAGTAGTTTTCTGTTAGCATCTTTAGGATTCTCTATGTGTAGTATCATGTCATCTGCAAACAGTGACAGCTTTACTTCTTCTTTTCCGATTTGGATTCCTTTTATTTCCTTTCCTTCTCTGATTGCTGTGGCTAAAACTTCCAAAACTATGTTGAACAAGAGTGGTGAGAGTGGGCAACCTTGTCTTGTTCCTGATCTTAGTGGAAATGCTTTCAGTTTTTCACCATTGAGGATGATGTTGGCTGTGGGCTTGTCATATATGGCCTTTATTATGTTGAGGAAAATTCCCTCTATGCCTACTTTCTGCAGGTTTTTTTTATCATAAATGGGTGTTGAATTTTGTCAAAAGCTTTCTCTGCATCTATTGAGATGATCATATGGTTTTTCTCCTTCAATTGGTTAATATGGTGTATCACATTGATAGATTTGTGTATATTGAAGAATCCTTGCATTCCTGGAATAAACCCCACTTGGTCAGGGTGTATGATCCTTTTAATGTGCTGTTGGATTCTGTTTGCTAGTATTTTGTTGAGGATTTTTGCATCTATGTTCATATGATATTGGCCTGTAGTTTTCTTTCTTTGCGACATCCTTGTCTGGTTTTGGTATCAAGGTGATGGTGGCCTTGTAGAAGGAATTTGGGAGTGTTCCTTCCTCTGCTAAATTTTGGAAGAGTTTGAGAAGGATAGGTGTTAGCTCTTCTCTAAATGTTTGGTAGAATTCACCTGTGAAGCCATCTGGTCCTGGGCTTTTGTTTGTTGGAAGATTTTTAATCACAGTTTCAATTTCAGTGCTTGTGATTGGTCTGTTTGTATTTTCTATTTCTTCCTGATTCAGTCTTGGCAGGTTGTGCATTTCTAAGGATTTGTCCATTTCTTCCAGATTGTCCATTTTATTGGCATAGAGTTGCTTGTAGTGATCTCTCATGATCTTTTTTATTTCTGCAGTGTCAGTTTTTACTTCTCCTTTTTCATTTCTAATTCTATTGATTTGAGTCTTCGCCCTTTTTTTCTTGATGAGTCTGGCTAGTGGTTTATCTATTTTGTTTATCTTATCAAAGAAGCAGCTTTTAGTTTTCTTGATCTTTGCTATTGTTTCCTTCATTTCTTTTTCATTTATTTCTGATCTGATTTTTATGATTTCTTTCCTTCAGGTAGCTTTTGGGTTTTTTTTGTTCTCCTTTCTCTAATTGCTTTAGGTGCAAGGTTAGGTTGTTTATTTGAGATGTTTCCTGCTTCTTAAGGTGGGCTTGTATTGTTATAAATTTCCCCCTTAGAACTGCTTTTGCTGCATCCCATAGGTTTTGGGCCATTGTGTCTCCATTGTCATTTGTTTCTAGGTATTTTTTGATTTCCTCTTTGATTTCTTCAGTGATCACTTCATTATTAAGTAGTGTATTGTTTAGCCCCCGTGTGTTTGTATTTTTTACAGATCTTTTCCTGTAATTGATATCTAATCTCATGGTGTTGTGGTCGAAAAAGATACTTGATACAATTTCAACATTCTTAAATTTACCAAGGCTTGATTTGTGACCCAAGATATGATCTATCCTGGAGAATGTTCCATGAGCACTTGAGAAAAATGTGTATTCTGTTGTTTTTGGATGGAGTGTCCTATAAATATCAATTAAGTCCATCTTGTTTAATGTATCATTTAAAGCTTGTGTTTCCTTATTTATTTTCATTTTGGATGATCTCTCCATGGGTGAAAGTGGGGTGTTAATGTCCCCTACTACGAATGTGTTACCATCGATTTCCCCTTTTATGGCTGTTAGTATTTGCCTTATGTATTGAGGTGCTCCTATGTTGGGTGCATAAATATTTACAACTGTTATATCTTCTTGGATCGATCCCTTGATCATTATGTAGTGTCCTTCTTTGTCTCTTCTAATAGTCCATATTTTAATGTCTATTTTGTCTGATATGAGAATTGCTACTCCAGCTTTCTTTTGGTTTCCATTTGCATGGAATATCTTTTTCCATCCTCTTACTTTCAGTCTGTATGTGTCTCTAGGTCTGAAGTGGGTCTCTTGTAGACAGCATATATAAGGATCTTGTTTTTGTATCCATTCAGCCAATCTGTGTCTTTTGGTGGGAGCATTTAGTCCATTTACATTTAAGGTAATTATTGATATGCATATTCCTAGTCCCATTTTCTAAATTGTTTTGGGTTCTTTATTATAGGTCTTTTCCTTCTCTTGTGTTTCATGTCTAGAGAAGTTCCTTTAGCATTTGTGGTAAAGCTGGTTTGGTGGTGTGCCCTGCCACTCCCTTCTGGCTTGTAGGGTTTCTGCTGAGAGATCAGCTGTTAACCTTATGGGGATTCCCTTATGTGTTATTTGTTGTTTTTCCCTTGCTGCTTTTAATATGCTTTCTTTGTATTTAATTTTTGACAGTTTGATTAATATGTGTCTTGGCATATTTCTCCTTGGATTTATCCTGTATGGGACTCTCTGTGCTTCCTGGACTTGATTAACTATTTCCTTTCCCATATTAGAGAAGTTTTCAACTATAATCTCTTCAAATATTTTCTCAGTCCCTTTCTTTTTCTCTTCTTCTTCTGGAACTCCTATAATTCGAATGTTGGTGCATTTCATGTTGTCCCAGAGGTCTCTGAGACTGTCCTCGGTTCTTTTCATTCTTTTTTCTTTATTCTGCTCTGCAGTAGTTATTTCCACTATTTTATCTTCCAGGTCACTTATCTGTTCTTCTGCCTCAGTTATTCTGCTATTGATCCCATCTAGAGTACTTTTAATTTCATTTATTGTGTTGTTCATCGTTGCTTGTTTCATCTTTATTTCTTCTAGGTCCTTGTTAACTGTTTCTTGCATTTTGTCCATTCTATTACCAAGATTTCGGATCATCCTTACTATCATTATTCTGAATTCTTTTTCAGGTAGACTGGCTATTTCCTCTTCATTTGTTAGGTCTGGTGCATTTTTATCTTGCTCCTTTATCTTCTGTGTGTTTTTCTGTCTCCTCATTTTGCTTATCTTACTGTGTTTGGGGTCTCCTTTTTGCAGGCTGCAGGTTCGTAGTTCCCGCTGTTTTTGATGTCTGTCTCCAGTGGCTAAGGTTGGTTCAGTGGGTTGTGTAGGCTTCCTGGTGGAGGGGACTAGTGCCTGTGTTGTGGTGGATGAGGCTGGATCTTGTCTCTCTAGTGGGCAGGTTCACGTCTGGTGGTGTGTTTTGGGGTGTCTGTGGACTTATTATGATTTTAGGCAGCCTCTCTGCTAATGGGTGGGGTTGTGTTCCTGTTTTGCTAGTTGTTTGGCATAGGTTGTCCAGCACTGTAGCTTGCTGGTCGTTGAGTGAAGCTGGGTGCTGGTGTTAAGATGGAGGTCTCTGGGAGATTTTCACCATTTGATATTATGTGTAGCTGGGAGGTCTCTTGTTGACCAGTGTCCTGAAGTTGGCTCTCCTACCTCAGAGGCAGAGCCCTAACTCCTGGCTGGAGCACCAAGAGCCTTTCATCCACACGGCTCAGAATAAAAGGGAGAAAAAGTAGAGAGAATTAGTGGAAGTATGAAGAAAAAAGAAGGAAAGGAGGGAACGAAGGAAGGAAGGGAGGAAGAAAGAAAGAAAGAAGAAAAGAAGGCAAGAAGGAAAGAAAGGAAGGAGGGAGGGAGGAAGGAAGGAAGGAGGGAAAGAAGGAAAAAAGACAGAAAGAAAGAAGATACAGTAAAATAAAATAAAGTATAATAAAGTATTGTATTAAAAAAATACTTATTTAGAAAAAAAAAAAAAAGGGACGGATAGAACCTTAGGACAAATGTTGGAAGCAAAGCTATACAGACAAAATCTTACACAGAAGCATACACATACACCCTCACAAAAAGAGGTAAAGGGGAAAAAAATCATAAATCTTGCTCTCAGAGACCACCTCCTCAATTTGGGATGATTCGTTGTCCGAAGGAGGGAAGGAAGGAAGGAAAGAAAGAAAGAAAGAGAAAGAAAGAAAGAATGAAGGTAAAGTATAATAAAGTTATTAAAATTAAAATTAATTATTAAGAAAAAAATTTAAAAAAAAAACCATGGACAGATAGAACCCTAGGACAAATGGTGGAAGCAAAACTATACAGACAAGATCTCACACAGAAGCATACACATACACATTCACAAAAAGAGGAAAAGGGGAAAAAATCATAGATCTTGCTCTCGAAGCCCACCTCCCCAATTTGGGATGACTCGTTGTCTATTCATGTATTCCACAGACGCAGGGTACATCAAGTTGATTGTGGAGCTTTAATCCGCTGTTTCTGAGGCTGCTGGGAGAGATTTCCCTTTCTCTTCTTTGTTCTCACAGCTCACAGGGGCTCAGCTTTGGATTTGGCCCTGCCTCTGCGTGTAGGTCGCTGGAGGGCATCTGTTTTTTGCTCAGACAGGACGGGGTTAAAGGAGCCGCTGATTCGGGGGCTCTGGCGCACTCAGGCCGGGGGTGGGGGGGGGGGGAGGGAGGGGCACTGCGTGCGGGGCGGGCCTGCGGCAGCAGAAACCAGCATGACGTTGCACCAGCCTGAGGCCCGCCATGCGTTCTCCCAGGGAAGTTGTCCCTGGATCCCGGGAACCTGGCAGTGGCAAGCTGCACAGGCTCCGCGGAAGAGAGGTGTGGATAGTGACCTGTGCTCGCACACAGGCCCCTTGATGGCGGCAGCAGCAGCCTTAGCGTCTCCCGCCTGTCCCTGGGGTCCGAGCTTTTAGCCGCGGCTCACGCCCATCTCTGGGGTTCGCGCTTTTAGCCGTGGCTCGCGCCCGTCTCTGGAGATCCTTTAAGCAGCGCTCTTAAACCCCTCTCCTCGCGCACCAGGAAACAAAGAGGGAAGAAAAAGTCTCTTGCCTCTTCGGCAGGTGCAGACTTTTCCCTGGACTCCCTCCCGGCTAGCCGTGGTGCACTAACCCCTTCAGGCTATGTTCAAGCCACCAACCCCAGTCCTCTCCCTGCGCTCCGACTGAAACCGAAACCTGAGCCTCAGGTCGCAGCCCCGCCCGCCCCGGCGGGTGAGCAGACAAGCCTCTCGGGCTGGTGAGTGCCGGTCGGCACCGATCCTCTGTGCGGGAATCTCTCCGCTTTGCTCTCCGCACCCCTGTTGCTGTGCACTCCTCCGCCGCTTCGAAGCTCCCCCCTCCGCCTCCCGCAGTCTCCGCCCGCGAAGGGGCTTCCTAGTGTGTGGAAACTTTTCCTCCTTCACAACTCCCTCCCACTGGTGCAGGTGCTGTCCCTATTCTTTTGTCTCTGTTTTTTCTCTTTTTTTTTTTTTTGCCCTACCCAGGTACGTGGGGAGTTTCTTGCCTTTTGGGAGGTCTGAGGTCTTCTGCCAGCCTTCAGTAGGTGTTCTGTAGGAGTTGTTCCACGTGTAGATGTATTTCTGATGTATCTGTGGGGAGGAAGGTGGTCTCCGCGTCTTACTCTTCCGCCATCTTCAAGGTCCCCCCCTCAGTGTAGTTTCGATTTGCATTTCTCTACTGATTAGTAATGTTGATCATCCTTTCATGTGTTTGTTGGCAATCTGTATATCTTCTTTGGAGAAATGTCTATTTAGGTTTTTTTGCCCATTTTTTGTTTGGATTTTTTTTTTTTTTTTTTTTTTGATATTGAGCTGCATGAGTTGCTTGTATATTTTGGAGATTAATCCTTTGTCAGTTTCTTCATTTGCAAATATTTTCTCCCATTCTGAGGGTTGTATTTTCGTCTCATTTATAGTTCCCTTTGCTGTGCAAAAGCTTTTAAGTTGCATTAGGTCTCATTTGCTTATATTTGTTTTTATTTCCATTTCTCTAGGAGGTGGGTCAAAAAGGATCTTGCTGTGATTTATGTCATAGAGTGCTCTGCCTGTTTTCCTCTATGAGTTTTATAGTGTCTGGCCTTACATTTAGGTCTTTAATCCATTTTGAGTTTATTTTTGTGTATGGTGTTAGGGAGTGTTCTAATTTCATTCTTTTACATGCAGCTGTCCAGTTTTCCCAGCACCACTTACTGAAGAGGCTGTCTTTTCTCCGTTGTATATTGTTGCCTCCTTTTATGTGTGTGAGTTTATCTCTGGGCTTTCTACCCTGTTCCATTGATCTATGTTTCTGTTTTTGTGCCAGTACCATATTGTCTTGATGACTATAGCTTTGTGGTAGAGTGTGAAGTCCAGTAGCCTGATGCCTCCAGCTCTGTTTTTCTTTCTCAAGGTTGCTTTGGCTATTTGGGGTCTTTTGTGTTTCCATACAAACTGTGAAATTTTTTGTTCTAGTTCTGTGAAAAATGCCATTGGTAATTTGATAGGGATTGCATTGAATCTGTAGATTGCTTTGGGTAGTATAGTCATTTTCACAATGTTGATTCTTCCAATCCAGAAACATGGTATATCTCTCCATCTGTTTGTACTATCTTTAATTTCTTTCATCAGTGTCTTATAGCTTTTTGCATACAGGCTTTTGTCTCCTTAAGTAGGTTTATTCCCAGGTATTTTATTCTTTTTGTTACAATGGTAAATGGGAGGGTTTCTTTAATTTCTTTTTCAAATATTTGATCATTGGTGTATAGGAATGCAAGAGATTTCTCTGCATTAATTTTTTATCCTGCTACTTTACCAAATTCATTGATTATCTCTAGTAGTTTTCTGGTAGCATCTTTAGGATTCTCTATGTATAGTATCATGTCATCTGAAAACAGTGACAGCGTTACTTTTTCCTTTCTCGTTTGGATTCCTTTTATTTCTTTCACTTCTCTGATTGCTGTGGCTTAAATTTCCAAAACTATGTTGAATAATAGTGGTAAGAGTGCACAACCTTTCCTTGTTCCTGATCTTAGAGGAAATGGTTTCAGTTTTTCACCATTGAGAACGATGTTGGTTGTGGGTTTATCATATATGGCCTTTATTATGTTAAGGTAAGTTCCCTCTGTGCTTACTTTCTGGAGAGTTTTTATAATAAATGGGTGTTGAATCTTGTCAAAAGCTTTTTCTTCATCTATTGAGATGATCATATGGTTTTTCTCCTTCAATTTGTTGATATGATTTATCACATTGATTGATTTGCATATATTGAAGAATCCTTGCATTCCTTGGGTAAATCCCACTTGATCATGGTGTATGATCCTTTTAATGGGCTGTTGCATTCTGTTTGCTAGCAGTTTGTTGAGGATTTTTGCATCTATGTTCATCAATGATATTGGCCTGTAGTTTTCATTCTTTGTGACATCTTTGTCTGGTTTTGGAATCAGAGTGATGCTGGCCTCATAGAATGAGTTTGGGAGTGTTCCTCTCTGCTATATTTTGAAAGAGTTTGAGAAGGATAGGTGTTAACTCTTCTCTAAATGTTTGATAAAATTCCCCTGTGAAGCCATCTGGTTCTCGGCTTTTGTTTGTTGGAAGATATTTAATCACAGTCTCAATTTCAGTGCTTGTGATTGGTCTACTTATATTTTTTATTTCTTCCTAGTTCAGTCTCAGAAGGTTGTGGCTTTCTAAGAATTTGTCCATTTCTTCCAGGTTGTCCATTTTATTGGCATAGAGTTGCTTGTAGTAATCTCTCATGATCCTTTGTATTTCTGCAGTGTCAGTTGTTACTTCTCCTTTTTCAATTCTAATTCTATTGATTTGAGTCTTCTCCCTTTTTTTCTTGATGAGTCTGGCTAGTGGTTTATCTATTTTGTTTATCTTCTCAAAGAAACAGCTTATAGTTGTATTGATGTTTGCTATTATTTCCTTCATTTCTTTTTAATTTATTTCTGATCTGATATTTATGATTTCTTTCCTTCTGCTAACTTTGGAGTATTTTTGTTCTTCTTTCTCTAATTGTTTTAGGTGTAAGGTTAGGTGGTTTATTTGAGTATTTTCTTGTTTCTTGAGGTAGGATTTTATTGCTATAAACTTCCCTCTTATATTTGCTTTTGCTGCATCCCATATGTTTTGGGTCGTTGGGTTTTCATTGTCGTTTGTTTCTAGGTATTTTTTGATTCCCTCTTTGATTTCTTCAGTGATCTCTTGGTTATTTAGTAGTACATTATTTAACTTCCATGTGTTTTTATTTTTTCAGATTTTTTCCTGTAATTGATATCTATTCTCATAGTACTATGCTTAGAAAAGATACTTGATACAATTTCTATTTCCTTTTTTCTATACCTGCCCATCCCTACCTCATCTTCCAAGAGGAAGATAAACTTCAGTGTTCCTTCTCTTAAGGAGAGAGGGTCATGACAGAGCTTAAAATGAAAGCATCTGTTGGTCTCTGCATGAATAGTTCCCAAAGTTTATACCTGTTAGGGAGATTATGCTAGTTATATTTAAGGCAAGAAACCACTGGGGCAGAAAAATTGTCTCTGAGTAAAAATCATCATGAATAAGAAGAGTAATAATGAGAGCAGAGAATTAGATGGGATTTTTAGGGTGCAATACCTTGCTTTCCTGCTTGGATTCTTGGGGACACATTAAATATGTGAAGTGTGAGAACAAAGGAGTCTTTACACTACTTGCTGGGTTAGAGACACAAGATGACAATAATACTGTAGAAGAAGGAACAATTGAGTGAAAGCTTGGCTCCACACTGTGGGGTCATTGACAGCTTACATGTATCATTGAACATGTAAGGGGGTCAGATCTTCCCTGTCCAAGCACACTCATAGTCTTGTGTCTACTTGTGCTCCTAGGATTTTGTCACAACTCCAAGGAAAAGAGGTAATATAGCACAAAAATGATCAAGGTTACACTTTTCCTTCCTGCTGGAATATTAAAAAAATAAATTGAGTTCTGCTGTAATAATATTTGTTCTTCTAATGTTTCTCTCTCTCTCTCTCTCTCTCTCTCACACACACACACACACACACACAATATAAACCTCTTGAAGGCGCAAGCTGCATCTTAATCATTTTTTCTTTGCTTGTCTGATTTCATCAATAAATGGATCAGATGTGATAAACTGACTATTAATTATTAATTGAGAAACAGATTTCCTTTATATGATGTTTCATGGACTATATTATTTGGAAACACCTTAATAGGTTTCACTTGTCCCTTACCTCTATTCTATGAGTCATGATTGGAAAGCACTTCTTTTAAATGTATAGTTCACAACTTCAGCACTTGGTTTCCAATAGTGCAACAAAATAAAGTACTGGAGATGTTCTAAGTCACCTTCCTGACAGTGCTTTAGAGAAATTGCTGATAAAATGTAGAAAAGACTAAAAATAATTTCATCTATAAAGGAGATTGAGAAATGTACATATCTATTATAAATTAAATATATTTTTAGAATTATGGTTTTACTAGTAGGCATTGATAAAAAGAATGTTTTAATTTTTTATAAACTTAACTATGATTCTGTAAAACCTCAGCAAGAACAAAAGTTTTAGTAATAGTTGTTGGCTCCTAGAAGTTCAGAGGGTAATTATTAAAATGTATTTTAAACTTAAAATAGCTATTGAACTTTATACTTTAAATAGTGTTATAAATTATAGTCTGATATGACTTTTTTTTTTTTGCTTTAAACTAAATTCTTAACCTATGAGTGATGGAGGCTTTGACCAGAACAATCTCAAATAGCCTTGAGGCTGTTTTATAGGATGTCTAATTCCCACAAAGGCTCATTGTAATTTCAACACTACAGTATGAAGAGCTGCTGTCACTGCTGTGACCCTCTGGGGTACTTTATTTTAACTTGACCTCTTGTCAGAAGAAGTATTCCACTCTCTTTTTTTCTCTTTACTAATGTGAGGTTATGTCTAGGGTACGTTGGCCTAATTAAACCCAAAAGAATACGAGCAACAACAGCTCTATTTTGCTGAAGCTCTCACCTTTTCCACACCTTAAGTAATAACTGTTCCTATTCTCTTGTCCTACTTGACCACACTTAGTTATGTTAATAATCATTATTTATAAATTTCAAAAAATGTTTATAATGAAATTTTAAAGTTCTTAATATTTTCTTCTGTGGTTGTTTACCATACAAAAAGATAAACTGGTACCAGGTGCAATTTGAATTAAATTAAGTGAAATAAATTTTATTTAAAACCATGATTTATAGCAGAGAGACTTTACTTGTGATAACCATAATAGCCATAATCAGATGCTAGGAAAAATATAGTGGATTATTTTTTATTATAATGAAAACATATTAAATATCTGCTACTTATGAGTCTACAGAGTTCTATGAAAATAATGAAAGAAATCACATATGCAACCCATAGCTTCAAACAGTTTACTTTGTGGTGACAACATGAATATGAAATGTCAATGAAGAATATAAGATAGAACACAATTTACTGCTAAATTATCTGATACAGACAATATAAATATTGATTGAAAAGGTTTAAATCAACTCAATGTAACTAGTCCAGACAAGATTTGAGGCAAGCTTTGGAAGATGGATAGGATTAGAATAGACAAATGGAAAGAAAAGGACATTTTACGTGAGAATAATGAAAGATCAAAAGTGGTGGGTCAGGTAGGAACAGGGCTGACTTAAGATATGGTGAGATGAGGAGTTCAGGTTAATTTGGGGGAAAGTGAAGTGAAATTATGGAGGACTTTCAAAATCATACAGAGAAATATTGACTTAAAAAACTAATAATGAAAGATGACAGAATTGTTTAATGGCCTGATAGTAATAATGATGATGTTGATGAAGTTGCTAGTAATAATATAGAACATTTGTACTACCTGCCAAGCACAGTGCTATGGTTTTACATAACCTCATTTAATCCTCATGACATTTTCTGAGATCAGTAATATTGTCTTGCCAATTTTACAAATGATGAAATGTAAATCGTTTCAGGTTATATAGACTCTAAGAGTTGGGATAGAGATTTCACACCAGATGTGTACTAGAACATGTAAATAGCAACTAAAGTTCTTATTAAAACTACAGAAAAACTTAAATAGAAGGTAGTTTAGTAGGATTCACAAGAGAAATAAGACTAAACCTAAAATAATTTTATTTGGGTAAAATAAGACATTTTAAGAATCACACATGAAAAAATCATGGCTCATAATTTGTCTGAATTTCATTGTAAATCAGTGTTTCTTGAAATGGAGTCCATTAATTATTTTAACCTTCATGAACTTGGTTGCTTATTAGATAACCATAATAAAAATAACACAGTATAGATTATTGGGTTTATTTAAGCCAAATAAGTCAGATTATTTTGGCAGTCACAAGAAGAACTACAACATATACTAATAGTACCCACAGTAGCAAGCAGAAAAAATACTTTCCCTTGTATACCTATACAGTGAGACTGAAAAAAAAGATTTGAGTGAACATTATGGAGAACCAGATAATGGGTTTCCACATGCAGTTTATATGACTCTGCTACAACCCTGACCATGAAAACCTAAAGCGTTATAAAAGCTTGGAAAGTCCTTGAAAAATCTTCCTGGACAACTGAAACTATTCTCCCTGTTCCTGGGGAAATTCTCATGTTTTGAAGAGGAAAAATTTACCTTTGTAGATTTACTCGTCTATGATGTCTTAGATCAGAACCTTATGTTTGAACGCAGGTGACTGTATAAATTTCCAAATCTGAAGGCTTTCATGTGCTTTTGTGAAACTTTGGAGAAAATAGTTGTCTATATGCAGTCTGACTGCTTTTTCAAGATGACTATCATCAAGAAGATGGCTCAACGGGGCAACAAGCGTATATGCTGAGCAGAGGGCAGATGTGATTGCTTGCTTTGTTCCATCCTGTCTTCTGGTGGGATGAGCTCTAACTTCTCTTTCCTTTTGAATAAATAGCACTTAGGCTAAAAAAATAACAAATAAAAACTATTATATACTATATATAATTTTATAACTATATATATAATTTTGTAAGTTAATTTACATGCAAACATAATATACATATATAACTGATCCAATTATAAGCCTACAACATCCTATTTCTCTGACAGCCTCCCAGAAGTATCCATGATCCTCAGGTAGGTATAAATATTTCCTGCTATACTTTCACATTTTAAGAAGATAACAATGTGATTTAAAATATATGTAATTGCTTTGGAAATTCAAGCTATTACACTAAATATATAATTTTGTAACAACTTTTAGACTTAACATTATACTTTTCAGATTTTTCATTTGGACTTATGTAAATATAGTTCATTTTTTTACTGCTTTTCAATATTCAGTTTATGAAAAACTCAAAGCTTATCTGTTTATTTCTCTACTAAGATAGAATTGGGTTTTTTACCCCTATATTTTTCACTTCATCTTGGCATAGTCTTATTTTGCACTGTTAATAGAGATACTCTAGGTTTATGCCTATTAATGGAATTAATTGAACTGAAGGAAATATGCATTAACCTCTATTAGGCAGTAAAAAATATCACCCAAAGTAGATCTAAAGTGTATGAAAGTTTCTGTTTATACTGTCATGATAAAAATAACTACCCAAATTGAACATGTTTGCCACTGTAGATATGAAATGGTAGATCAGAGTTATTCGTTAGCCATTCAAATGAGAAAACTGTGAAAATCATTCCATTATTCCATTTCAGCTTCTTATTTATTAAATTAACTGTTTTCAGCAGGGTTGTTTCTCTTTCATTTATTTTGCTTTGGGAAAATTTATTATGTATTACGATTTATCAAAAATATTACAGAAAATATAATGTAAGATTTGTACTTTACTTTTGGCAGATGTGTCAGGACTAATTACATCAAATATATTTGTAATGTAAAGTACAGTGGAAAGAAAAATGTTAATTTATTGCAAAAAATTTTAAAGGCCAGACATCCACATTGTATCTACATTTAAAAAAAATTGAAGTATAGTTGACATGCAATATTATATTAGTTTCAGTTGTACAACTGGTGACTTAACATTTATATACATTACAAATTGATTACAACAATAAACTTAGTAACCACCTGTCACCATACAAAGTTATTATAGTATCATTGACCATATTCCCTAAGTTCTGCATTACATCCTGTGACATTTATACTATAACTGGAAATTTGTACTCTTAATCCCCTTCACCCTCTCCTCTGGTGACCACCAGTTTGTTCTCTGTATTTATAAGTCTGTTTCTGTCTTTTTGTTTCATTGTTTGTTTTGTTTTCTAGATTCCACATATAAGTGACACCACACAGTATTTGTCTTTCTATGGCTTATTTCACTTAGTGTAATACTCTCTAGGTCCAACCATGTTGTAACAAATGGCAAGACATCATTCTTTTTAAGTCAGAGTAATATTCCATGGTGTCTATAAACTACATCTTCTTTATTCATTCATCTATTGATGGACACTTAGGTCCATGGACACTTAGCCATATCTTGGCTATTGTAAATAATGCTGCAATGAGCAAAAGAATGCATATATCTTTTCAAATTAGTATTTTAATTTTCTTTGGATTAATATGCAGGAGTGGAATTGCTAAATGACATGGTAGTTTTATTTTTAATTTTTTAAGAAACCTCCATACAATTTTCCACAGTGGCTGCACCAATTTACATTCCCACTAACAGAGCATGAGGGTTCCCTGTCTTCCACATTATCTCAAATGCTTGTTATTTCTTGGCTTTTTGATAATAGTCATTCTGACAGATGTGAGGTGATATCACATTTTTTAAAAATTCAATATGATGCTTTATTCATAATTCTCATATGTAAATTTGGAAAGAATGCCTAAGTTGTTACTGTTAGTTTCTTTTTTCAGAACAAATTGTTTCTAATTTTTGAGCAAACATTACTAGGTATTTTATTCTTTTTGATGCAATTAAAAATGGAATTGTTTTCTTAATTTATCCTTCTGATAGTTCTTCGTCAGTGTGTATGAATGCAATAGACTTCTGTATATTAATCTTGTATCTGGCAGCTTTATTAAATTTGTTTATTAATCCTAGTAAATTATTTTTGGTGGAGTCTTTAGAATTTTCTATATACAGGCTCACTTCATTTTATTGCACTTCACCTTATTATACTTTGCTGGTATGACATTTTTAACCAGTTGAAAGTTTGTGTAAGCATAACTTTTGTATGCCCAGGGAAAACAAAAAAATTGTGTGACTCACTTTATTGTGTTAGTTGCTTCACTGCAGTGGTCTGGAACCAAACCTGCAATATCTCCAAGGTATATCTGGAATACTTTTCCCATTCCCTCAATCTGTGTGTGTCTTTAGATCTGAAGTGAGTCTCTTATAGGTAGCAATTACATGGGTCTTGTTTTTGTATCCTTTTAGTCACCCTATGTCTTTTAATTGGAGTAGTTAATCCATTTACATTTAAACTAATTATTGATAGGTCTTTTTTTATTGTCATTTTAATTGTTTTCTGGTTGTTTTTGTATTCCCTCTATGCGCTTTTCTTATTCTCATTCTCCTCCCTTGTGATTTGACGACTTTCTTCAATATTATGTTTGTATTCCTTTCTCTTTATTTTTTGTGTATCCATTGTAGATTTTTGGTTTGTGGTTACCATGAGATTCATATATGTCAAGTGCATATGTAGCAGTCTATGTTAAGCTGATTGGCACTTAAATTGGAACACATTCTAAAAACACTACATTTTTTACCTCCATATTTTATGTTTTCGATGTTATATTTACATCCTTTAATTTTGTGTTTCACTTAGCTAATTATTTTAGATATAGACAATTTTATTACTTTTATCTTTAACTTTCATGCTAGCTTTATAAGTGCAACCACTTACCTTTACCATATGTTTGTCTTTACAAGTGAAATTTTTCTTTCATAATTTTTTTTTGTTTCTAGTTATAGACTTTATTTTTCCATTTAAAGTAGTTCCTTTAACATTTCTTGTTAGACCAGTTTGGTGGTGATGAACTCCTTTAGCTTTTCCTTGTCTGGGAAACACTTTATCTCTCCTATAATTCTGAATGATCATTACCAGGTAGAGAATTCTTGGTTGGAAGGTTTTTCCTTTTGCACTTTCTTCTGGCCTACAGTGTTTCTGCTGGAAATCAACTGATAGTCTTATGGGGGTCCCCTTTATGTGACTTGTTTTTCTTGTTGTTTTTATCTACCTTTAACTTTTGTCCTTTTAATTATGATATGGTTTGGTGTGGATCTCTCTAGTTTCATCTTGTTTGGTACTCTGTGCTTTTTCTGACCTGAGTATCTCTTTTCTTCTCCAGGTTAGGAAACTTCAGCCATTATTTCTTCAAATAAGTTTTCTGCCACTTTCTCTCCTCTTTATCTTGGACCTCTATAATGTGAATGTTAGTACACTTGATGTTGTCTCAGAGGTTGCTTGAACTATCCTCAGTTTTTAAATTCTTTTTTCTTTCTGCTGTTCTGATAGGATGATTTTCACTACCCTGTTTTTTAGACTACTGATCTGTTTTGCTCTGCACCCTTTAATCTGATGTTAATTCCCTCTAGTATATTTTTCATTTCAGTTATAATGTTCTTTAGTTCTGATTGGTTCTTTTTATATTTTATTTATTATTTTTTTGTTGTTGAAGTTCTCAGAGTTCTTCCATTTTTTCTCCCAAGTTCAGTGAGCATCTTTATGACTATTATTTTGAAATTTTTATCTGGTAAATTGCTTATCTCAGCTTTGTTTATTTCTTTTTCTGAGAGTTTGTCTTGCTCTTTTGTTTGAATGGTATTCCTTTGTCTCCACATTTTGCCTAACTCTCTGTGTTCATTTCTATGTAATAGGTATATCAGCTCCATCTCCCAGCTGTAAAATAGTAAGTTTATGTAGAAGGTGTCCTTTTGGGCCCAGTGGTGCAATCCCCTCTGGTCAACAGAGCCAGATGCTCCAGTGATGTCCCCTGTGTGGGCTGCATATTCCCTTTTGTTGTGGTTGGGCTACAATTGCTGTGGATGCACTGGTGGGTGTGGTAGGGACCCCAGGGCAGCTAGCTCATTTGTGAGTTCTATAAGCAGGCTAGTCAGAGAACTGGTTCTTGACCCAGTTGGCTGAGTGGTCTGGCCAAGACTGGTATGGACACCCTGTTGTGTGGCATTGGACCCCCAGAGTAGGAGATGCTGTGAAGGTGCACAAGCAATGGTGGGGGCTGCCCACCAGGTGGGGTGGGTTGGAAACTTCTTTGGGGGACCAGGTGCCACATGCAGGTTGAGCAAGGAAGGTCCTCAAAAGAAACAGGAACAGAGCACATTTTGCTAGCTAAGTTGATGGATAATGACAAAGAGACAACTGCCAGTGACAGGCCAGCTAGGTGGAAGAAGAGTAAAAAGAAATGGTGCCCACTAGCGCTTCTGTCTCTGGAGAAAGTTCCACCAGATCCCTGCCCTTTCAGAACCTGCCCTAAAATTAGTTGACTGTATTTTTCTTATGATCCAGGAACTTTTTAAACTGCTGCCTCTGAGCTTGGACTTGGAACAAGTGAGTTTGTGTGTGAGACCTTCAAGAGCAGAGTCTGTTTCCTACATCCTTCCAACTCTCCTGGACATAAACTCTGTTGATTTTCAAAGCCAGATGATATGGCTCTCATTTTCCTGGTATAGGTCTCCCAAACTAGAGACCCCAACATGTGGCTCAGACCCCTTGCTCCTCAGGGGATACCTCCTCAGTTGTGATATCCCTTTCACTTGTGGTTTGCTACTCTGGGGATGTGAGTTCTGACTAGACTGCTTCTCTGCTCCTCCTACCTGTCTTGATGTGGCCTTCTCTTTATACCTTTAGTTGCAGAAAATTGGTCTGCTAATCTTCAGGTTGTTCTCAGAGATACTTGTTTTATATGTTTTGGTGTGTCCATGGGAGGAGGTGAGCTTAGAATCTTCCTACTCCACCATCTTTATGCAAACTACCATGGTAGTTACTTTGGATGTTATTTCAATTTAATTTTGTATCAAATCTCTAGGCTATGCATTACTACTGATGTTTTGCTGATGATGGCACTGAGGTTCAGAGATGCTAAGTGACTTGTCAAGGGCTTTGTATCTATGAAGTAGAGGAGAAATATCTCATACACATTTAATTTGACTCTATAGTCCATATATTTTATAACAAAACAATAATCACACTTTTAACTCTTTAAAAATTATTTAAATAGATTAGTCAACTTGAACCCCATTTAATTATAGGAATAACTAGGGCGTGTTTATTAACTCTAATGCATGGTATTACATATAAGTGGAATCTTTTCTTAAAAGTTGAACTCATAAAAACAGAATAAAAAAATGTTTTCCAAGGTCTCAAGGAGGGAAAATAGGGAGAAGTTAGTAAAATGATATAGACTTTCATTTATAAGATGAATAAGGTCTGAGGATCTAATGTGTAACATGGTGAGTATAGTTGATAACACTGTATTATATAATTGAAATTTACTAAGAAAGTAGAACTTAGGTATTCTCATTATATAAAAAAAAGAGAGGTGTAAATATATATGAGGTGATAGATGTATCAACTCAATGGGAGGAATCCTTTCACAATGTATATGTATATCAAATCATCATGTTGCATATTTTACATATCTTATGACATTATTTGTCAATTATACCTCAATAAAACTTGAGAAAATTGGAAAACAGGAGTTAGAAATAATTTTTCAAAGTCACTGGTAAAAGTGAAATTAGAATTTATATATTCTAACCCTTGTCCAATATTTCTTCCATTGAACTTACCTGAAGCTTAAAATAGACTAATAGATTGATATAAACTGGCATTAGTGATGCACATACTAAAATATTGCTGACAACATACTTTTCACTAAACCTTGAATGTATAATATATTCTATGTGAGTGAATTATATTATTTAGCCTTGATACTAATATATTTGAACCTACATTATTAATGGTTTTCCTTAATGGACATTATATGAATTATATGTATATATATATATATATATATATATATATATGTATTAACATTTACTTTAATTTCAAAGAGGTATAGAAATTTTGACAAATACTAATTTTTAAATTAAAAGTACTCTTTTAACAAGAGAGTTTTACATTAAAAGGGAAAGATTTACAAATCTGGAGATTAATAGTAAAAAATAAAAAGAATCAAATAAAGTAAATGAAAATTATATATGCCAGAAAAAAGAGTGTAAATTACTCAACTAAACCATTCTCATAGTTCAGATAAAATTCTGAGGCTCAAATAAGTTATGTGCTTTCCCTTTTATATAATAAGTTGATGGAGGATTGAGAACTTAGCCTTGTGCATTTTAAGTAAAAGGATCTTTTAACACATATTGGTTTTGCTTTGTTTCCCATTCAGCTTTCCCATACTGAGACTTGTATGTCTCTTAAATACTGTAGTATTATAACTAATACAACCAGTTAGTACATTTTCCCCTGGTTAAGTAAGTTGGTTAAAATAATTTTCAGTGACATGTTACCCACTCACCAGATCAGCCACTCCATTTTCCAAGATGTCCTAAGAACATTGAAAATTCAGAACATGTTAAGCCTTTAAGTAAATTTCATACAAATAATAGAGTCATGGGAAATGATGAAATGCTGCATAGGAAAATGAGAGCAACCTATTTTCATTCTTGATAAAGAAAAATATTCCAATTATTGGGTGTGAGGTGGAGTTTGCCAACTGAGTCAAATCCAACAGACTTGGATTTGAATCCTGACTCATCTTAATTTTTCTACATCGGTCCATTGCTTGATTTTTATGTTATTTCCTATGTTTATCTGTAAAACTGGGTTATTAATGTCTCCTTGCAAGGTGGCTGTAAAGAGATTAAATGAGATAACATATCCCATTAGTATAGAAATATAGTAGGTGCAGAACAAAGTAAGAGTGGGTTGTTTTCGTGAGAGTCTTGGAGCAGTTCAGATATTTCTTTCAACTTCTCCCACAGTTGAAACATCATCTCTCTCTCTCTCTCCATTCCCTCTTGGCTCCAATTCCTTGATCATGCAAAGTTGTAATTACATTGTTTCTTACATTTGAGAAAATCACCCTGGCTATGATAGCTATTTAGCCGGTTTCACATGCAGAGCAAAAGGGACCTACCATGGTATTGATATATGTGCTGCCAGGGGAAGAGGAGGTGGGTTTATTTGCTTCTCATAACTTCTGGGTTATTCAAACACATCTGGTCCCTCAATATTCTAATAGTCTTTGATTTGCTAAAATTAGCATATTTCAGTGCAATAATTTCAAATACTCAAAGCTATTTTTCCATTTTTTTCATGATACATTTTTTTCAAAATACCTTTCAAAAGGTGAGGACATATTCAAAGAGCATTCACAGATGACTGTTAGTTACATTTTCAATTTTCTTGTTGCAGTTTACTAATACAGAAAAAAAACAAAAAACAACTCTGGATTCTACTTTAAAAGTTGAGAAATGTATTGTTTGGGAGAGGAGTTTCATGTGCATTTTCCAATTTTTCACTTCATGTGTTTCTGCCACTCAGCATGTCTTGAGATTATATTTATTTTATTTTGATGCTCTTGAAATACACATGTAATTTAATAAATATAACAGGTGTCTCTAATTGTAAATCCTTCAGTTACATTTTTTTTCAGTTACATTTTTAAAATAATGCTTAGTTTAAAAAGTATTTAATTTCACTAATGTCTTTTATTATTTAAAAGATGCATATGTATGAGGTGACACAAAATAGAAGTTAAAACTTTGGTGAAAATATATCCTTGTCCTTCAATTATTTTCCACATGATATTATGTTTATAAACTAAGACATTGCTGATCAAGAATTTTAATTGGCAAGGCAATTCTCTGAGAATACTATTTTTTCCCCAACCTTTGGTTTGAAAATCACTAAACATTTTTAGTTCACATTCACCACATCCTGAAACTCCATGATTATTTTGAAGGTGAGGGAGAAGCAATTTGTGGAAGTGTTATTCTGACCAAACTTCATCCTCATTTAATTTTGATATGTTTGAAGGTCTGCTTCATCTCTACTCATTTAAACCTATTGGATTTGATTTGTATTCTCAAGCACGGCTCTGGAGAGTTTTGTTTTCAAACTCTGAAGAAAAATCGAACCCACCAGGCTTTGAAAATCAACAGTAGACATAATAAAATCCTTCAGTGTCTCTCCACAGTCTTCAAGATAAAATCCCAGCTCCTTAGTATGGCAAGAAAGCTCTCCCTTTATGACTCAGAAACAACTCAATTTCTCCCACCCCTGAACAAGCCATTGTCCCAGCAACACACAATGACTTATGGTTCCCAAACACACAAATAGGTCTTTTCTCCTATTAACAGTGCATTCTTTTTCCAACCAGTTTTATCCTATAAAATCCTCCTCATCAGTGGGGAAATTAATTAAAATTAATGAAGTCCTTTATGCTTGAATGCTGTAGCAAGACGGAATCCAAAGATGGTCACATAAAAATCAAGCTATGGAAACAAAGAGATCCCCTTCTCAATATTAAAATGGAACTTCATTCCATAAATCTATGGGATTTCTGGGCACTTTCTCACCTAGAGTTCATACTGACCAGAGCTGTTTTTACTTTGAATCATAAATGGATATCATGTGGCATAGTTGGTACTCAATACGCTTGAGACTGAGTACTTCAGAAAGTTCTATATTAAGAGCACTGGAGAAAATGCTCTAAATAAAAAGTTAAAAGAAATGACCTCAAATGGGAATGTACAAAACTGTGTTAACCAGTTGAGAACTATTATAGTATTTGGATTAACCCACCTGTTCCAATGCTGATATGTAGAGAAAAGATTCTTTTGTGAGGTTTTTTTGTTCTTTTGTTTTGTTTAAGGGGTGCATGGAGGAAGAAGAAAAAACAATTAGACTGTAACAGTTAACATTTCCAGCTCAGAGAGGGTAAAATTCAGGAAAGGATGGTAGTGTTGAAAATAGACAAGAATGGACAGATTTACAATATAAAATTTGAACTCTTTATGGATGGATTGATTTGAGGGAGATGAAGTCGGTAGAGGAAATAAAGATGACTTCCACATTTCTTGCTTGAGCAGTGGGGTGAAGGCAGTACTATTTTCTGAGATGTAAAAGACTGAGGTGGAAATTAGGATTTGGAGAAGAAAAGAGATTACAAAACTTGGAAGTGAGTTTAACCACTGTGAACAATGAGTATATCAATAAGAATAAGGAAAAAAATAGTTCATAAAATGAATCACCTTTCTATAGTGCTTTATGAGGGCAATGTAAATATCAAAATTATTGCTATTATGGAAATTTATCTCAATGGAAATCAAGAATTCATTTTCTTCAAAAGAGTTGCAACACCCCACCCCTTATTATGCCAGCAAATCATTTCAATAATTTTTGGTAAACTGAATTTTAACATAATCCCAGAATGTCCTATATGAATATCCATGTGACATGGGGAAAAATAAAATCAATTTGGATCTAGTAATTATAAAATATAGCTCCAGAAAATACCTATTAGTAAAACCCATTATGCTCCTAAGGGTTTTGGAAAATTTCTCCCATAGTTCTTTTAATAATGCTTAAATGTCTTTGCAAAGCAACATGTTAGATATAGGTTGTAGTCACTAGTAAAAGTCATTGAGAAATTGTCAAAAATACAGAGCAGCTCATAAAAGGAAATCTTCAAATCAAAGTGACATGTGAAATTTGGAATTAAAATTAACTGAAATGGAAATTATGTACAAAGATTTTGCATATGACTTTTATCAACAAAATATTATTTTAATAATGCAAACAAGGACATAGCAAAGACAGAATAACTGAAACAGCATAATCTTAATGTCTTTAAACAGTGGTCCCCAACATTTTTGGCACCAGAGATGAGTTTCATGGAAGACAATTTTTCAATGGCAGGGGTTGGTGAGGGGATGGTTCAGGCAGTAATGAGAGCGATGGAAAGCGATGTGGAGTGGCAGATAAAGCTTTGCTTGCTAGCCCACAGCTCACCTCCTATTGTGTGGCCAGAGTCCTAACAGGCCGCGGACAACTATGGGTCCATGGCCTGGGGTTGGGGACACCTGCTTTAATTGATAGATGAAACACTGTACTGAACAGAAATGAGTCTATAAAATGGAGAATAACTATATTCTCTTCTACCTTATAAAGTACATAAATAACAAATTTTTCATTAATGATAAACTTTGAAAGTCATCTGAATATCCTTGAAGTAATTTCTGATAACCTGCCTAGTGAACCCATTTGTTATTCCCTGAAGAAACTCATTGCCTTTTCTTCTGGATTGGGTTTTGTAGCACTACTAGCTATATTTCCAAAATACTAAGAAATCTTATATAAATAACATGTCAGTGTTATTGTAAGTATATTTATAAAAATGCAATATGTGATGAAGAATTCTAGTGTTTCTCCTTGTCATAAAGAATCTCTTCTAAAAAAAAAACACCAATGAAGCAAAGTTGTTTGGGCTTTTTTGTTAGCTTTATTTTCTTCAGATCAGTTAATCTGACTTAACAGAACCGAATGTGTTACACTTAACAAGGACAGGGAAGAGGAACCAAGATGGTGGAGTAGAAGGAAGTGCTCTCACTCCCTCTTGCAAGAACAACAGGATCACAACTAGCTGTTTACAATCATCAACAAGAAGACACTGGAACTCACAAAAAAGATACCCCACATCCAAAGACAAAGGAGAAACCACAATGAGACGGTAGGGGGGGGCACAATCACAGTAATATCAAATCCCATAACTGCTGGGTGGGTGACTCACAGACTGGAGAACACTTATACCACAGAAGTCAACCCACTGGAGTTAAGGTTCTGAGCCCCACATCAGGCTTCCTAACCTGGGGGTCTGGCAATGGGAGGAGGAATTCCTAGAGAATCAGACTTTGAAGCTTAGTGGGAATTGATTGCAGGACTTCAACAGAACTGGGGGAAGCAGAGACTCCACACTTGGAGGGCACATACACAGTAGTGTGCACATCGGGACCCAGCTGAAGGAGCAGTGACCCAAGGGGAGAATGAACCAGACCTACCTTCTAGTGTTGAAGGGTCTCCTGCAGAGGTGGGGGGTGGCTGTGTCTCACCATGGGGAAAAGGACACTGGCAGCAGAAGTTCTGGGAAGTACTCCTTGGCATGAGCCCTCCTAGACTCTGTCATTAGTCCAAACAAAGAGCCCAGGTAGACTACAGTGTTGGGTTGCCTCAGGCCAAACAACCAACAGGGAGGGAACCCAGGCACACCCATCAACAGTCAAGTGGGTTAAAGTTTTACTGAGCTCTGCCCACCAGAGCAACAGTCAGCTCTACCCACCACCAGTCCCTCCCATCAAGCCTCTTAGATAGCTGCATCCACCAGAGGGCAGAGAGCAGAAGCAAGAAGAACTACAAACATGCAGCCTGTGGAACAAAAACCACATTCACAGAAAGATAGACAAGATGAAAAGGCAGAGGGCTATGTGACAGATGAATGAACAAGAGATAAAACCCCAGAAAAACAAATAAATGAAGTACAGATAGGCAACCTTCCACAAAAAGAATTCAGAATAATGATAGTGAAGATGATGCAGGACCTCAGAAAAACAATGAAGGCAAAGATTGAGAAGATGCAAGAAATTTTTAACAAAGACCTAGAAGAACTAAGAACAAACAGAGATGAACAATACAATAAATGAAATGAAAACTACACTAGAAGGAATCAATAGCAGAATAACTGAGGCAGAAGAATGGATAAGTGACCTGGAAGACAGAATGGTGGAATTCACTACTGTGGAACAGAATAAACAAAAAAGAATGAAAAGAAATGAAGACAGCCTAAGAGACCTCTGGGACATTAAACACAACAATGTTTGCATTATAGGAGTCTCAGAAGGAGAAGAGAGAGATAAAGGATCAGAAAAAATATTTGAAGAGATTATAGTTGAAAACTTCCCTAACATGGGAAAGGAAATAGCCACTCAAGTCCAGGACACACATGAAGTCAGATACAGGATAAACCCAAGGAGAAACAGGCCGAGACACATAGTAATCAAATTGGCAAAAACTAAAGACAAAGAAAAATTATTGAAAGCAACAAGGGAAAAAAGGTAAATAACATACAAGGGAACTCCCATAAAGTTAACAGCTGATTTCTTAGCAAAAACTCTACCAGACAGAAGGGAGTGGCATGATATACTTAGAGTGATGAAAGGGAAGAAACTACACAAAGATTACTCTACCCAGCAAGGATCTCATTCAGATTCGATGGAAAAATCAAAAGCTTTATAGACAAGCAAAAGCTAAGAGAATTCATCACCACCAAACCAGCTCTACAACATAATGCTAAAGGAACTTCTCTAAGTGGGAAACAAAAGAGAAGAAAAGGATCTACAAAAACAAACCCAAAACAATTAAGAAAACAGTCATAGGAACATACATATCGATAATTACATTAAACGTAAATGGGTTAAATGCTCCAACCAAAAGGCACAGGCTAGCTGAATGGATACAAAAACAATACCCATATATATGCTGTCTACAAGAGACCCACTTCTGACTTAGGGACACATATAGACTGAAAAGGAGGGGATGGAAAAAGATATTCCATGCAAATGGAAATCAAAAGAAAGCTGGAGTAGCTATACTCATATCAGATAAAATAGACTTTAAAATAAAGAATGTTACAAGTGACAAGGAAGGACACTACATAATAATCAAGGGATCAATCCAAGAAGAAGACATAACAATTATAAATATATAAGCATCCAATATAGGAGAACCTCAATACATAAGGCAACTGCTAACAGCTTAAAAGAGGAAATTGACAGCAACACAATAATAGTGGGGGACGTATCACTTCACTTACACCAATGGACAGATCATCCAAAATGAAAATAAATACGGGAACAGAAGCTTTAAATGACACAGTAGACCAGATAGATTTAATTGATATTTATAGGACTTTCCATCCAAAAACAACAGATTACACTTTCTTCTCAAGTGCACATGGAACATTCTCCAGGATAGATCACATCTTGGGTCACAAATCAAGCCTCAGTAAATTTAAGAAAATTTAAATGATATCAAGCATCTTTTCTGACCAAAACATTATGAGAAGTGCACAGGAAGGAGCACTCCCATACACATTCTATGAGGCCACCATCACCCTGATACCAAAGCCAGATAAAGGTATTACAAAAGAAGAAAATTACAGACCAAAATCACTGATGAATATAGATGCAAAAATCCTCAACAGAATATTAGCAAACGAACCCAACAACACATTAAAAGGATCATACACCATGATCAAGTGGCATTTATCCAAGGGATGCAAGGAGTTTTCAATATACACAAATCAATCAATGTGATGCACCATGTTAATAAATTGAAGAATAAAAACCATATGATCATCTCAATAGATGCAGAAAAAACTTTTGACAGAATTCAACACCCATTTATGATAAAAATTCTCCAGAAGTGGGCATAGAGGGAACTTACATCAAAATAATAAAGGCCATATATGACAAACCCACAGCAAACATCATTGCCAATGGTGAAAAACTGAAAACATATCCTGTAAGATCAGGAATGAGACAAGGATGTCCACTCTCACCACTATTACTCAACACAGTTTTGGAAGTCCTAGCCATGGCAGTCAGAAAAGAAAAAGAAATAAAAGGAATACAAATTGGAAAAGGAGAAGTAAAACTGTCACTGTTTGCAGATGACATGATACTATACATAGAGAATCCTAAAAATGCCACCAGAAAACTACTAGAGCTAATCAATGAATTTGGTAAGGTTGCAGGATACAAAATTAATGCCCAGAGATCTATTGCATTCCTATATACTAATGATGAAATTCTGACAGAGAAATTAAGGAAACACTTCCATTTACCACTGCAACAAAAAGAATAAAATACCTAGGAATAAACCTACCTAGGGGGACAAAAGACCTGTATGCAGAAAACTATAAGACACTGTTGACAGATGGAGAGATATACAATGTACTTGGATTGGTAGAATCAATATTGTGAAAATGACTATAATATCTAAAGCAATCTACAGATTCAATGCAATCCCTATCAAATTACCAATGGCCTTTTTTACGGAACTAGAACTAATCATCTTAAAATTTGTATGGAGACACAAAAGACCCCGAATAGCCAAAGCAGTCTTGAGGGAAAAAAAATGGAGCTGGAGGAATCAGACTCCCTGACTTCAGACTATACTACAAAGCTACAGTAATCAAGAAAAAATGGTACTGGCACAAAAATAGAAACATAGATCAATGGAACAAGATAGAAAGCCCAGAGATAAACCCACACACCTATGGTCAACTAATCTATGACAAAGGAGACAAAGTTATACAATGGAGAAAAGAGAGTCTCTTCAATAAGTGGTGCTGGGCAAACTGGACAGCTACATGTAAAAGAATGAAATTAGAACATTCCCTAACACCATACACAAAAGTAAACTCAAAATGGATTCAAGACCTAAATGTAAGACCATGCACTATAAAACTCTTAGAGGAAAACATAGGAAGAACACTCTTTGACATAAATCATGGCAAGATCTTTTTTGATCCACCTCCTAGAGTAATGAAAATAAAAACAAACATAACAAATGGGACTTAACGAAACTTAAAAGCTTTTGCACAGAAAAGGAAACCATAAACAGGATGAAATGGCAACCCTCAGAATGGGAGAAAATTTTTGCCAACAAATCAAAGGACAAAGGATTAATCTCCGAAATATATAAAGAGCTCATGAAGCTCAATATTAAAGAAACAAACAACCCAATCCAAAAATGGCCAGAAGACCTAAATAGACATATCTCCAAAGAAGACATACAGATGGCCAAGGATCACATGAAAAGCTGCTCAACATCACTAAGTATTAGAGAAATACAAATCAAAACTACAATGAGGTATCACTTCACACCAGTTAGAATGGGCATCATCAGAAAATCTACAAACAATAAATGCTGGGGAGGAAGTGGAGAAAAGGGAACCCTCTTACACTGCTGGTGGGAATGTAAATTGATACAGCCACTATGGAGAACACTATGGAGGTTCCTTAAATGAAGAAAAATAGAATTACCATATGATCCAGCAATCCCACTACTGGGCATATACCCAGAGAAAACCATAATTCAAAAAGGCACAAGCACCCCAGTATTCATTGCAGCACTGTTTACAATAGCCAGGTCATGGAAACAACCTGAATGCCCATCAACAAATGAATGTATAAAGAAGATGTGGTACATATATACAATGGAATATTACTCAGCCATAAAAAGGAACAATATTGAGTCATTTGTTGAGACATGGATGTATCTAGAGACTGTCATACAAAGTGAAATAAGTCAGAAAGAGAAAAACAAATATCATATTAACGCATGTATGTGGAACCTAGAAAAATGGTACTGATTAACCGGTTTGCAGGCCAGAATTTGAGACACAGATGTAGAGAACCAACCTATGGACACCAAGG
Organism: Stenella coeruleoalba; assembly: GCF_951394435.1. NCBI lineage: Eukaryota > Metazoa > Chordata > Mammalia > Artiodactyla > Delphinidae > Stenella > Stenella coeruleoalba. Next base: position 33,583,965 of record NC_137164.1, on the reverse strand, counting down.
ATGGAAAACCGCAGTGGGGTGGGTATGGTGGTGTACTGAATTGGGCAATTGGGATTGACATGTATACACTGATGTGTATAAAATTGATGACTAATAAGAACCTGCAGTATAAACAAACAAACAAACAAACAAAAGAAAACAACTAATACTAAACTTTCTTTTGGTTATTTGTATGGAAATATGTTAATATAAATGTTTCAGACATTACATGAAATATCTATAAATCTTATATGTTCTGTTATAATGTTATAAGTCATAATTCTAGTTATTACTTTAAATTGTATATCTCAGAAATAACTAAATTTCCTTGTCAATTGCATTATTATGAACTTTCATTAAATCTTTAACCGTGGTCCATTTTAAGTCTTTTGTCATTTACAGACAGTTCTGGCTGTACTCTGATGCTTTTGCAAAAATGTTCCTATAAAAGGATTTCATCTTCAAGGAATTCATGGAAAAGACTCTGACAAGTACAGGTTTCTGGTAACTGACTATACTGCTGAACTGAATGAACAAGCACTTTCAGAACTCTAATGGAAAACTGATGAATTCATAAAAGTGCTAACAAAAGATCAGGATGAAAAAAAAATTAATTACATGGGACTGAGTGAACTGATGAGGATGATTATAATTTTTGTGACTTTCTGTTCGAATAATAATAAAAAAATCCCACAAGGACTGAGAGGCAAATAATATACAAATCAATTTTCACTTCAAAGCAAAGGAGCTGTTACAGTGGAGGATTACTGGACTGAATGTCAGTATTATGACACAGTATGAGTGTGTTTTGTGTTTGGTAACTGCAATCTTTGTTGCGGTCATCCATTTACAGTGCTTGGTATCAGTTTATTTATCTCTTGTAAAAATAAAATAGAGTGTGTGTGTGTGTGTGTGTGTGAGTTTTGGGAAAAAAAAAGGAAACTTAAATTCCTGAAAAAAAATAATAAAGTTAATTAGTAAGTAAAAAAAAAAGGACAGGGAATTATCCATTTATTAGAAAGAAAGACATCTTTTCTGGGACTCAGTTCACTCATAGAATTCAAATTATTTTTGTAAAACTATAGAAAATTCCTCTTTTTTCTTGATAGAACCATTGTAGATATTGAATATATATTTGCTGTATGAATAAGCAAGTACAAAAATGGATGGAAGGCAGGCCGTCCTGTTTCTGCTCCTCCCCCAACTACCTCTATGTCCAACAGATCATCTGCTATCCTGTTAACATGAGTCATGTTGTGTCACGCATCTTGCTCAAACCCCCCAGTGTAGCTTCCAATCTTACCCTGAGTAAATTCCAATCATTATGTTGATCTACAAGGTTTAATAAGATTGAATCTTCATTTCTCCTTCAACTTCACCTCCTTCTATATTACCTTTGCTCACTTTGCTCTACCCCTCCAGCCTCCTTACTCATATCCAGCCTAACATACATATCCCAGATGAGAGCCTTTGCACTCTGATTGTTGTACTCTTTACCCAAATGTCACTTAGTTGCCAACTGCAAGGTATTTACTTAAATGTAAATGTCTCAATGAAACATTCCCTGACCACTTTATTAAAAAAGCATATCCTCCGTCAATCTCTGTCTCCATCCTCTGCTTGATTTTTCTCCATAGTACTTAACCCGATCTAGTACTTCACAAATTTACTTACTTCTTTTCACTGATTTTCTGTATTTACAGATTACAATGTATACATACTCCAAGAGGGTAGGTGTTTTTGGTCTTCTATAGCCCTCAGAATAGTAACACATAATAGGCATGCAATAAATATTTTTGTATGGGTGAATGAATCTAGCCAACTCTCCTGATAGCTTTGAATGCATGCTTATGCAATTATTTTTGTAAATGAACACAGGATATATACAGTTACTTTAATTAAAGCAATGAATATTTTACAAAAACGTCATTACCCAGGGAGATTCTTTCAGGGCACACCTCATTTTCAGCCAAATAAACAAGCAAAGTGAATCATGACTGGAAGTCAGTGGTCAAATATATCTGACATCTGCTAATGAAATTTATTAAAGTTTTGTGCATAAACTCTAAAATTATTGAGTCTTTGGTTAAGGAAAATTTCATTATCTTCAAACTAGTAAATATCCATCATAAAGCTGTCCACAACTTCTGCACTTGGCTTTCCCCTGTATAATAAACTCTGTCTCATTTCTAGTCTCATCACAGTAGTTATCTACATTCCATTCCTTTGAAATGATAAAAGGGAAATCCACATGAAACTGAGGGTGTTGTTTACTTCAACTGCTATGGACTGAAATCAATGTTTTGATTGCCATTGACTTTTACATGGAATGGCAAAATGTTAGTACTGAAGGAAACATAATAATCTGTCAGCAAGGCATGACTAAGAAGAGATGAATAAGTATATCTTGAAATGAGAGGCTCTTCTCTAGCTTGAATATCTCATTTGTGGTGAGCCATCTTTACAATTAGTGCTAAATATGACCCACAGGTGACCCGATGATGAAATGTCTCTACATTCTTTTCAAAGCCTATCAGTGGAATGGATTAACAAAATGATGACTGACACACAAATTAGTTTGGTTAACTTCCAAGCATACCAAATTAAATAAGTTTTTGCCTAGTTTAATTTATAGAGAATTTCTTGGTCTTTAATAGTAAACAAAGGAGAATCTTTTACTGCAAAATATATTTTACAAAATTTCCATAGAAAATGAGGTTTCTCTTATTTCCCAAGCCTTCTAGTTTTCTTGAAATTATTAGCTAAACCAACCTTAAATCGTCATTATATACCTATTGGACTCAGATTCAGCAAAAATCAACCAATGTGCCAAAGGGGTTTGGGGCTTCAGTTGAGAGAAAATTAGTGGGTCTTTGATTCTTTGCCATTATCCTATCCTAATAAAAAGCTGTTGCTTATTTAATAGCTTGACTGATTTAAGGAATAATTATTAAGTACCATTAGCTAGATATTGTTCCATGTTTCCTGCCATTCAGGAGCTTATTCTCTGGATGCCAAAACAGCCAAAACAATACAGACAATTGAAAAGTCCATATAGCATTAACCGATTGCAGTGAAAGCTCAGAAGATGCTATGATTCTCATGGGCTAGGAAGAGCTTTTCTGACAAGATGATTGTGACAATCAGTTCTGCTAAGGAATAACCAGTCTGATTCAAACTCATGAAGAGAGAACAGTCCTGATGGCCACCTTACCCCTAAAAGCAGAATATTTTTTTGTCATTTTAATGATATGGGACGGAAAATAAAACAATATTTCAAGAACATCCAGGGTAAGGAGATGCCAGGGAAAACAAATGGCACATGTGGGAGGACATAAGTAGTTATATATGTGTGTGTGTGAATCTGCGAGCTTTTTGTGTGTCATTATGCTCCTGTATGTGAATGTACAGATGCATGGGACCACTCGACTGTGAGAGGGTGACTATTCCACTACTGATAGCATACTGTGGTGGTCATAGTCAGGTCTTCCAAGCATGGTGCCCACTTGGTCTTGTAGACAACCAAGAATGCATGTCTACAGATTGGTCATTGCTGTAGAGTTACAATGTGACAGAGTATCATACATTAATAAAATACCATGTGAACAGTGGTACTGAGTGGCATAGGTGGAGTAATATAAAACTGTAGCAAGGCAGTAGACAGTATTGGACATAGGAGATGTGGCTGACTAAATGCAGTTTTCCAGTTTTCTGATAGGTTCAGAATGACATAGCTGTGAGTAAGACTTCATTCACAACTTACTCCAACCAGAGCAGCATTGACACCAACACAAGAACTTCTATGAGTTGATCAGTAACACTTGAGATGCCATCCTTATTAAATATTTCTGAGGCTGATGTTTTGCCAAGAATATCATTTGATCTCATCTCACTAACTGTTTCTTGGGGGTGTATCTGCAAACTGCCCTTATGTATACTTTTCTTTCTTTTTTTATTGTTTTTTTAAAATATTTTATTTTACTTTTTTATACAGCAAGTTCTTATTAGTTATCTACTTTATACCTATTAGTGTATATATGTCAATCCAAATCTCCCAATTCATCCCACCGCCACCACGCCCCCCCACCCCTCATTCCTCCCTTGGTGTCCATACATTTGTTTTCTACATCTGTTGTCTTGATTTCTGCCATGCAAATCTGTTCATCTGTACCATTTTTCTGGATTCCACATATATGCATTAATATATGATATTTGAGTTTCTCTTTGACTTACTTCACTCTGTATGACAGTCTTTAGGTACATGTACGTCTCTGCAGATAACCCAATTTCATTCCTTTTTATGGCTGAGTAATATTCCATTGTATGTATGTACCACATCTTCTTTATTCATTACTCTGTCGATGGGCATTCAGGTTGCTTCCATGACCTGGCTATTGTAAACAGTGCTGCAATGAATATTAGGATGCATGTGTCTTTTTGAATTATGGTTTTCTCTGGGTATATGCACAGTAGTGGGATTGCTGGGTCATATGGTAATTCTATTTTTCGTTTTCTAAGGAACCTCCATACTGTTCTCCATAGTGGCTGTATCAATTTACATTCCCACCAGCGGTGCAAGAGGGTTCCCTTTTCTCCACACCCTCCCCAGCATTTGTTGTTTGTAGATTTTCTATTGATGCCCATTCTAACAGGTGTGAGGTGATAACTCATTGTAGTTTTGATTGGCATTTCTCTAATAGTTATGTTGACCATATTTTCATGTGTCTCTTGGCCATCTGTATGTCTTCTTCGGAGAAATGTCTATTTAACACTTCTGCCCATTTTTTGATTGGGTTGTTTGCTTTTTTAATATTGGGCTGCATGAGCTATTTATATATTTTGGAGATTAATCCTTTGTCCATTGATTCATTTACAAATATTTTCTCCCATTCTGAGACTTGTCTTTTCATATTGTTTATACTTTGCTGTGCAAAAGATTTGAAGTTACATTATGTTCCATTTGTTTATTTTTCTTTTTATTTCCATTACTCTAGGAGGTGGGTCAAAAAAGATCTTTCTGTGATTTATGTCAAAGAGTGTTCTTCCTATGTTTTCCTCTAAAAATTTTACAGTGTATGGTCTTAAATTTAGGTCTTTTTTCCATTTTGAGTTTATTTTTGTATATGGTCTTTGGGAGTGTTCTAATTTCATTCTTTTACATGTAGCTGTCCAGTTTTCCCAGCACCACACATTGAACAGACTGTTTTTTCTCCATTGTATATCCTTACCTCCTTTGCCATAGATTAGTTGACCACAGGTGCATGGGTTTATCTCGAGGCTTTCTATCCTGTTCCATTGATCTATAGTTCTCTCTTTGTGCCAGCATCATATTGTCTTGATTACTGTAGCTTTGTAGTATAGTCTGAAGTTGGGGAGTCTGATTCCTCCAGTGCTGTTTTTTTTTCCCTAAAGATTGCTTTGCCTATTCAGGGTCTTTTGTGTCTCCATACAAATTTTAAGACATTTTGTTCTAGTTCTGTACAAAATGCCATTGGTAATTTGATAGGGATTGCATTGAATCTGTAGATTGCTTTGGGTAGTATAGTCATTTTCACAATATTGATACTTCCAATCCATGAACATGGTATATCTCTCCATCTGTTTGTATCATCTTTGATTTCTTTCATCAGTGTCTTATAGTATTCTGAGTACAGGGCTTTTGCCTCCTTAGGTAGGTTTATTCCTAGGTATTTTATTCATTTTGTTTCAATGGTGAATGGGAGTGTTTCCTTAATTTGTCTTTCTGATCTTGCATTGTTAGTATATAGGAATGCAAGAGATTTCTGTGTATTAATTTTGTATCCTGCAACTTTACCAAATTCATTGATTAGCTCTAGTAGTTTTCTGGCAGCATCTTTAGGATTATCTAGGTATAGTATCATGTCATTTGCAAACAGTTACAGTTTTACTTCTTCTTTTCCAATTTGTATTCCTTTTATTTCTTTTTCTTCTATGATTGCCATGGTTAGGACTTCCAATCATATGTTGAATAATAGTGATGAGAGTGGACATCCTTGTCTTGTTCCTGATCTTAGAGGACATGCTTTCAGTTTTCCACCAAAGAGAAGGATGTTTGCTGTGGGTTTGCTGTATATGACCTGTATTATGTTGAGGTAGGTTCCCTCTATGCCCATTTCTGGAGAATTTGTATGATAAATGGGTTTTGAATTTTGTCAAAAACCTTTTCTGCATCTTGGGCTTCCCTGGTGGTGCAGTGGTTGAGAGTCTGTCTGCCGATGCAGGGGACACGGGTTCGTGCCCCAGTCCAGGAAGATCCCACATGCCACGGAGCAGCTAGGCCTGTGAGCCATTGCCACTGAGCCTGCACGTCCAGAGCCTGTGCTCTGCAACAGGAGAGGCCACAACAGTGAGAGGCCTAAGTACTGAAAAAAAAAAAAAAAAACTTTTCTGCATCTACTGATATCATCATAAGGTTTTTATTCTTCAGTTTGTTAATATGGTGTATCAAATTGATTGATTTGCATATATTGAAGAATCCTTGTATCCTTGAGATAAATCCCACTTGATCATGGTGTGTGACCCTTTTAATGTGTTGTTGGATTCTGTTTGCTAGTATTTTGTTGAGTATTTATTCATGTATATTCATCAGTGACATTGGTCTCTAATTTTCTTTTATATGTAGTATCTTTTTATGGTTTTGGTATCTGGGTGATGGTGGCCTCATAGAATGAGTTAAGGAGTGTTCCTTCCTCTGTAAATTTTTGGAACACTTTGAGAAGGATGGGTGTTAGCTCTTCTGTAAATGTTTGATAGAATTCACCTGTGAAGCCATCTGGTCTTGAACTTTTGTTTGTTGGAAGATTTTTAATCACAGTTTCAATTTCATTACTTGTGATTGGTCTGTTCATGTTTTCTATTTCTTCCTGGTTCTGTCATGGAAGGTTATAACTTTCTAAGGATTTGTCCATTTCTTCCAGGTTGTCCATTGTACTGGCATATATTTTCTTGTAGTAGTCTCTTATGATGCTTTGCATTTCTGTGATGCCCATTGTAACTTCTCCATTTTCATTTATAATTTTATTGATTTGAGTCCTCTCCCTCTTTATCTTGATGAGTCTGGCTAAAGGTTTATCAATTTTGTTTATCTTCTCAAACAACCAGCTTTTAGTTTCCTTGATTTTAGCTACTGTTTTCTTTGTTTGTATTTCATTTATATCTGCTCTGATCATTATGATTTTGTTCCTTCTACTAACTTTGGGTTTTGTTTGTTCTTCTTTCTCTAGTTCCTTTAGGTGTAAGGTTAGAATTTTTTTTTTTTAGAATTTTTTTTTAATTAATGACAAAGATTTTTTTTAAAGTAATTTATTTATTTATTTATTTTTGGCTGTGTTAGGTCTTCATTTCTGTGGGAGGTCTTTCTCTAGTTGCTGCAAGCAGGGGCCACTCTTCATCACGGTGTGTGGGCCTCTCACTATCGTGACCTCTCTTGTTGTGGAGCACAGGTTCCAGATGCACAGGCTCAGTAGTTGTGGCTCATGGGCTTAGTTGCTCCACAACATGTGAGATCTTCCCAGACCATGGCTCAAACCCGTGTCCCCTGCATTGACAGGCAGATTTTCAACCACTGTTCCACCAGGGAAGCCCAGGTTAGATTTCTATTTGAGATTTTTCTTATTTCCTGAGGTAAGATTGTATTGCTATAAACTTCACTCTTAGAACTGCATTTCCTGCATCCCATAGGTTTTGGATCATCGTGTATTCATTATCATTTGTCTCTAGGTAATTTTGATTTCCCCTTTGATTTCTTCAGTAATTTCTTGGTTACTTAGAAATGTATTGCTTAGCCTCCATGTCTTTGTGTTTTTTACATTATTTTCCCTGTCATTGATATCTAATCTCATAGTGTTGTGGTCAGAAAAGATGCTTGATATGATTTCAATTTTCTTAAATTTACTGAGTATTGATTTGACCCAATATGTGATCTATCCTGGAGAATGTTCCATGCACACTTGTAATGAAAGTGTAATCTGCTGTTTTTGGATGGAATGTCCTATAAATATCAATTGAATCTATGAGTTCTATTATGTCATTTAAAGCCTATGTTTCCTTATTAATTTTTTGTCTGTATGATCTGTCCATTGGTGTAAGTGAGGTGTTAAAGTCCCCCTCTATTACTGTGTTACTGTTGACTTCCTCTTCTATAGCTGTTAGCATTTGCCTTATGTATTGAGGTGCTCCTATGTTGAGTGCATATATATTTTTAATTGTTATATCTTCTTCTTGGATTTATCCTTTGATCGTTATGTAGTGTCCTTCCTTGTCTTTTGTAACATTATTTATTTTAAATTCTATTTTATCTGATCTGAGTAATGCCACTCCATCTTTCTTTTGGTGTCCATTTGCATGGAATATTTTTTTTCTATCCCCTCACTGTCAGTCCATGTGTGTCCCTAGGTCTGAAGTGACTCTCTTTTAGACAGCATATATATGGGTCTTGTTTTTGTATCCATTCAGCAAGCCTGTGTATTTTGGTTGGAGCATTTAATCCATTCACATTTAAGGTTATTATTGATATGTATGTTCTTATGACCATTTTCTTAATTGTTTTGGGTTTGTTTTTGTAGTTTATTTTCTTCTCTTGTGTTTCCCACTTAGAGAAGTTCCTTTAACATTTGTTATAGAACTGGTTTAGTGGTGCTGAATTCTCTTAGCTTTTGCTTCTCTGTAAAGCTTTTGATTTCTCCATCAAATCTGAATGAGATCCTGGCTGGGTAGAGTAGTCTTGGTTCTGGGTTCTTCCCTTTCATCACTTTAAATATATTGTGTCACTCCCTTCTGGCTTGTAGAATTTCTGCTGAGTAATCAGCTCTTAACCTTATGGGAGTTCCCATATATGTTTTTTGTTGTTTTCCTTTGTTGCTTTTAATATTTTTTTGTTTGTTTTTTATTTTTGTCACCTTGATTACTGTGTGTTTCAGCATTTTTCTCCTTGGTTTTATCTTGCCTGGGACTCTCTGCACTTCCTGGACCTGAGTGGCTATTTCCTTTCCCATTTTAGGGAAGTTTTCAACTATAATCTCTTAAATATTTTCTCGATCCTTTCTCTCTCTCTTCTCCTTTTGGGACCCCTATAATATGATGCTGGTGCATTTAATGTTGTCCCAGAGGTCTCTTACACTGTCTTTATTTCTTTTCATTCCTTTATCCTTATTCTGTTCCGTAGAAGTGAATTCCACCATTCTGTCTTCCAGGTCACTAATCCATTCTTCTGCCTCAGTTATTCTGCTATTGATTCCTTGTAGTGTGTTTTTCATTTCAGTTATTTTATTATTCATTTCTGGTTTTATTTCTGTTGTTCTTTAATTCCTCTATGTCTTTGTTAAATATTTCTTGCATCTTCTTGATCTTTGCCTCTATTCCTTTTCTGAGGTCCTGGATCATCTTCACTATCATTATTCTGAATTCTTTTTTTGGAAGGTTGCCTGTCTCTACTTCATTTAATTATTTTTCTAGGGTTTTATCTTGTTCCTTCATCTGATATATAGCCCTCTCCATTTTCATTTTGTCTATCTTTATTTGAATGTGGTTTTCTTTCCACAGGCTGCAGGACTGTAGTTTTCTTGCTTCTGCTGTCTGTCGTCTGATGGATGAGGTTAACTAAGAGGCTTGTGCTAGCTTCCTGATGGGAAGGACTTGTGGTGGGTAGAGCTGGGTGTTGCTCTGTTGGGAAAATCTCAGTAAAACTTTAATCTGCTTATCTGCTCATGAGTGGGGCTGAGTTCCCTCCCTGTTGGTTGTTTGGCCTGAGGTGATCCAGCACTGGCATCTACAGACTCTTTGGTGGGGCTAATGATGGACTGCAGGAGAGTTCATGTCAAGGAATAACTCCCAGAACTTCTGCTGCCAGTGCCCTTGTCACCACAGTGAGCCACCGTCACCCCCTGCCTCTGCAGGAGACCCTCCAACACTAGCAAGTAGGTCTGGTTCTGTCTCCTATGGGGTCACTGCTCCTTCCCCCTGGGTCCTGATGTGCACACTACTTTGTGTGGGCCCTCCAAGAGTGAGTCTATGTTTCCCCTAGTCCTGTTGAATTCCTGCAATCAAAACCTGGTAGCCGTCAAAGAATCGTTCTCTGGGAATTCCCCCTCCCATTGTTGGACCCCCAGGTTGGGAAATCTGACGTGGGGCTCAGAACCTTCACTCCAGTGGGTGGACTTCTGTGGTATAATTGTTCTCCAGTTTGTGAGTCACCCATCCAGTGGTTATGGGATTTAATTTTATTGTGATTGCGCCCCTACTACCATCTCATTGCAGCTTCTCCTTTGTCTTTGGATGTGGAGTATATTTTTTGGTGAGTTCCAGTGTCTTCCAGTCAATGATTTTTCAGCAGTTAGTTATGATTCTGGTCCTCTCACAAGAGGGAGTGAGCACACATCTTCTACTCCACCATCTTCACCCAATCTCCTCGTTAACTCTAAATTGCATCTTTTTTTTTAGGAATAAACACATGAGTATTCATCTCCATGAAGTCTCAAGCCCAGTACTCTTCATGATCACAAAATAAACAAAGATAAAGATATATGTCTGTATGACTATTTAAAGGGTGAATTAATAATGCTTCCTAAAAGTATACATAATGCCTCTTAAGGTAATTTTTAACCAAGAGGAAATGAAATGTATTTTGACTAGTAGAGTGTGGGAAGAGATGAAGTATGTGACATTGAAATATGTTGTTCATAATCACTGAAGACCTCTACCATTTAGAGATGTACATTTTTATGCCAAATTATTGGGCAGCACATGGAGAAGGAGTAATTATGTTTTATACCCTTGGTGTGTTATTCAAGAGACACTAGAACAAGGATGGCAAATGGTTTAATTTTGAGTCATCATACCTCTCCTTTGATAGTGCTGCCTTGAAGGCTAAGCTAAGATGGATTCTGATGTAATGTCCTCAATCAGCTGAAAAGTGTGAAATGATCCACAAGCAATGACAGTGGAAAAGTTTGAGGAGGTACATGTGTCAGATACATGCTGTCCCTGATGCTGAACAGTTTAAAATAAAATATTGTACTTAACTAAGAAAAACAATAATCACTCTTAACCTGGTAAGGATAGCTAACAGAAATAGGCAGGAAGAGAATGACTTAACCCCCTTTTGTTGAGAGAAAAGCCTAGCATTTGTCACAAATCTTAAGATTTCCTTTACTAATATCTAGTAAATTTGCTCTGATTTGGCAGGATATCAGGATTTCACATTAATGGAGACAAACCAGGACTTAACATCTTGGGTTATTGAAAGAAAAAAATAATAATTAGGTAATTTTTTGAAGCTCATTAAACTATGAAACTTAAAATCATTTTTCATTGGCCTAAGCAATATTTCAAAAGCTCACAAGTTCAAATGACTAGAGATGAGAAAAACATAAAGTGAATTTTCCTCAAGTAAAAAAAAATAAACTTTTGGGCTTCATTTTTCTTCTTTAGGATAAATGACTCTCAACAAGTATTACTGTATGTATCTCTACTTGTTTCAAATCTATATATATACATCTTCAGAGAAATATTTTAAATTATTTAAAAATGGTTTTTAAACTGTCACAACACTGTTTTCATTAGACTTACTCTCTTGCTTTTTATTTTCTCTCAGCACAGTGGTGACTTCTACTTCCTCTTCATCTCTATGACCTCTAAATTTTGGAGACTCTCAAAGCTCACTCCTTAAACCTCTCCTTTTGGCTATACTCACTTCCTTGGTTAACTCATGGCTTTATATATCATCTATATACTGACAATAACATCTTTTCAGTCAAGAATTACCTCCTGAACTTGAGATTTCAACTGCCTGCACAATATCTCCAACTAGATGACTAATAAGAGTCATAAACTCAACACATTCTAAACCAATTTCCTAATTTTCCCTCAGTCTGCTCAGATGCATCCAATTTAGTTCAGGGCAACTTCATCCATCCAGTTGGGAATGGATAACACCTTTGTATTGCCCTCGTATTTTCTATTTCCCCTCATACCAACTATCCAATCCATTAGAAAATCCTATTGACTCTATCTTCAAGACATATCCAGAATCCATCAACTATTCATTGTTTCCACCCCTCTCACCTTATTCCAGACTAGCGTCATCTCATGTCAGGTTATTGTCAGACGTTTCCATTTCTACCCTTGTTTTTCTACAGTCTGCAATTCTCACCACAGCAATAATTTACTATTGTAGTTGAAACAAATTATCACAAAATTAATGACTTAAACCAGGAAACATTTATTATCTTAGAGTTTCTATAGGTCTGAACTTCAGTGCAGTATGGCTCATCTGGTCCTCTGTTTAGACCAAATCAAGGTGACAGCAGGACTGTGTTCTTTTTAGAGGCTTTAGGGAAACATATGCTTCCAAGGTGGTTCAATTTGTTGGCAGAATTCAGTTCCATACAGTAGGTCTAACATTCCAGTTTTCTTGCTGGCTTTTGGTTGAGTTTGGTTCTTTGGTTCTAGAAGCTGCTCACATTCTTTGGCATGTGACCTCCTTGTTCCATCTTCAAAGCTAGCAATGGTGGGTGGCACCTTTCTCACACTTTGAATTCATCTTTCCCTCCCCATCTGCCACATCCCTCTGACTAACCAGATGGAGAAATGTCTCTGCTTTGAGGTCTCAAGTGATTAGACTGGACCTGTCCAGATAAGGCCTGTGATCTTAATTACATCTGCAAAGTCCCTGCATAGCAGAACCTAGATTAGTGTTTAATTGAATAACTAGGGGAAGGGAAACTTGGAGAGTATCTTTAGAATTCTACCATAGTAATCAAACAATCCTGTTAAAACACAAAGTAGATTATGCTTCTCCTCTGCTCTGTATTATATAATGGTTCTTATTTCATGCAAAGTAAAAACCAAATTTCATAAAATGGCTTACAAAAGCCTACACAACCTCTGTTCCCATTGCCTATGACTTCATTTTTTATTTTCCTTACTATTCATATTTTCCTCACTATTTATATTTTCCTCTAAGGTGAAGACACTTTTGAATACTTTAGTCTCTTTGAAGAACTTTAAATATATTAAGTAAGCATACCTTTTATCTATGGTTTTAAAAGTAAGCTTTTAAAGTTTACTTTTAAGTCAATTTTCAAAATTTTATTTGTATAGACTAGTTTTTCTCAATCCAGCACTATTTCCACTTTGGACCACATTGTTCTTTGTTTGAGAGGCTGTTCTGTACATTATAGGATGTTTAGTACTTCCCTGGTTTATACTCACTAGATAACATTAGTACATCCCAGTTGTGACAAACAAAATTTCTCCAGACATTGCCAGATGTCTCCTGGGTGGCAAAATTCCCACTGGTTCAGAACCACAAAATGTCAAAATAAATTTCTTGTTATGCAGCAATGCCAAAAGACAGGCAGGTACTAGTTCCTTAAATTTCTAATTTTAGAAGTTTCATGATTTCTTTTTTTAATACATTTATATAAATATATTATATTAGAAATATAAAACAAAGGCCAGCACTTTCTATATTAATGAACAACCTTCATTCAGTAAAGAAATATGAATCAAAGATAAGTTAAAGAAGATGTGGCACATATATACAATGGAATATTACTCAACCATAAAAAGAAATGAAATTGAGATATTTGTAGTGAGGTGGATAGACCTAGAGTCTGTCATACAGAGTGAAGTAAGTCAGAAAGAGAAAAACAAATACCGTATGCTAACACATATATATGGAATCTAAAAAAGAAAAAAAAAAAGAAATGGTCATGAAGAACCTAGGAGCAAATACGGGAATAAAGACACAAATCTACTAGAGAATGGACTTGAGGATAAGGGGAGGGGGAAGGGTAAGCTGTGACAAAGTGAGAGAGTGGTATGGACATATATACACTACCAAATGTAAAATAGATAGCTAGTGGGAAGCAGCTGCATAGCACAGGGAGATCAGCTCGGTGCTTTGTGACCACCTAGAGGGGTGGGATAGGGAGGGTGGGAGGGAGGGAGATGCAAGAGGGAAGAGATATGGGGACATATGTATATGTATAACTGATTCACTTAGTTATAAAGCAGAAACTAACACACCATTGTAAAACAATTATATCCCAATGAAGATGTTAAAAAAAAAAAGATAAGTTATAAAATGAAAACAAAGTAATAAAAATGAAGAGATGGGCTGTAGAAATTACCAGTACAGAAAAATATTTGGGTTAGCTAAACAAATATATATGATCACCATCATTAGTCTTCTTTAGATTATGTTAACAAAACCTGTCTTTATATGAATGCCTGATATTAATATCCAATATCCATTTTTAGAAAATCCATTTTCAGTAAACTAAGGATGCACGTTTAAGATGTCTCTACTAAATATTTAAACTGCACCATGAGTAGATTTTAAATAGGAGCTTAGTGCATGTCCTCTGGCATTTGGCTTAAGGTCAGTTATGTAAACTCTAGGATACTGCAAGATTTGGGAAAATAAAATTCTAATAAATAAATCCAAGTTATTCTCAAGTGTTTTGGTGGAAAAATTATGTATGATGTAATAGTCACATGCTATTTCTGATTTCTGGACAATAACAAAAGTATTAGTTCAGGAAGAGTGCAAAGTTAAGGACACTCTTTTAGTAGCAGGAGAAAAAGAAATAAAACCTTTGGACACAATGACTAGCCACGATGATTGAAAAAGTTATCTCCAAGTTCATCAAGAATGTATGTACCTTTAAATTAAATATAATTAAAAGCACAAAGAAATGTTTTCATTTTTACCAGCTTGTAGGCGTACTAATGATGCTCAGAAATAAAAATTCAAAATCAATTACACAATTATTAATATTTTTGAACAAATTAGCTACATTTAGAAAATTATTAGAGTTGAATTTTTACTATTTAACATCTTTTCTAAAACGATTTGAAGTATATGTAATTCCATGTTTTCAGTTAAACAAAATTAATATAATATTGAATTTTAATTGTTATTGATTTACATTTAGAGATGTGCAACATCAGTAGTTTTAAAGAGACCTTCAGTTATCAATATACAGTCTGCCATTCAACCAACATTTCCTGAGGGTCTTCTTTATGCCAGCAACTGTTCCTTTGCAGGAGTGCATACAGAGACCTGGTTCCTCTGTCATGGATCCTCTGCCCACATAGGCTCCAGGGTAGGATGCCGCCCATCCCAAAGCCTCCTCAGGAATCAGCCCTGGACACCCCTGCCTGAGGTGGGAATCTGCCAGTGCTGGTGGGGGCTGAGTGCTAAAGCATGTGGTTAAGAGGGCAGGTCCAGGTAAAGGACCTCTGTTGGCTGCTCGGATGTAGCGGAGGGGATGGGTGTGAGGGGATGTGAGACCAGGAATGTCCCTAGAGGAAATGTGTTCTGCCTAGAAAACAAGGCACCTTTGTTGAGTGGCACACAAGAGGCTGGGCCACTGTCACCCCCACATACCAGGCCTTGCCTCTGCAGGCACTGGGAAGGACTCCCACCAGAGCAAACAAGCTCCAGTCTGTTGTAACTGCCTGCCAGTTCCCACTACCACAGGCAATTCAAGCACACCCCAATTGTGGCCAACATACCACTCCCCAGCCTGAGGGAGTAAGTGTGCCCCAATGAGCCACTGTTTTCAATCCCCATCACCTGGGTGGGGAACAGACTCTTGAGGGAAAAGGAACAGAAATCTTTCTGTACAGCTACACAAGCCACAAATTAAATCCCCTCAATAGGCTTGGTAAATCCTGCATCTGTGGAATATCTGAATAAACAACAAGTGTTCCCACAATAAGACTGGTGTAGCTGTAGCACCAGTAGACATTTGTGGTAAGTACACGTGAGAGTTATAGCTCAGTGTCTGAGCTGGCCTCAGAGTGTCCACAACTGGTCCAGAGATCTACCTAGAGGTATCCACCTTGACACCAAGACCCATCTCCACCCAGCTGTCTGCAGGCTCCAGTGCTGGACACCTCACACCAAACAAACAGCAAGATAGGAACACAGCCCAACCCACCAGCAGACAGGCTGCCTAAACTCCTACTAAGCTCACAGAGACCCCAAAACTCTCCACATGATGCAGCACTGCCCATCAGAAGGAAAAGACTCAGCTCCACCCAACAAATCACAGACACCAATCCCTCCCACCAAGAACCCTACACAAGCCCTTGGACCAACATCACCCACTAGGGGGCAAACAATAGAAGCAAGAGGAGCTATGACCCTGCAGCCTGCAGAAAGCAGACCATAAACACAGTAAATTAGACTAAATGAGATGACAGAGAAATACGTTACAGAGGAAAGAGCAAGGTAAAAACCCAAAAGACCAAATAAATAAAGAGGAAATAGGCAATCTACCAGAAAAAGAATTCAGAGTAATCATAGTAAAGATGATCCAAGATCTCAGAAATGGAATGCAGGCATGGATCAAAAAGGTACAAGAAATGTTTAATGAGGACCTAGAAGAGCTAAAGAATAAACAATCAGTGATGAACAACACAATAACTGAAACAAAAGTACACCAGAATGAATCAATAGAGGAATAACTGAGACAGAAAAACGGTAAGTGAGGTGGAATATAGAATAGTGGAAATAACTGCCATGAAGCAGAATAAGGAAAAAAGAATGAAAAGAAATGAGGACAGTCTCAGAGACCTTGAATAAATGCACCAATATTCGAATTATAGGGGTCCCAGAAGAACAGGAGAAAGAGAAATGGTCTGAGAAAATGTTCAAATAGATTATAGTCAAAAACTTCCCCAACATGGGAAAGAAAATAATTACCCAAGACCAGGAAGCACAGCAGGTCCCAGGCAGGATAAACCGAAGGAGAAATATACCAAGACAATAATTAATCAAATAAAATAAATACAAAGAAAAAATATTAAAAGCAGCAAGGGAAAAACAACAAATAATATACAAGGGAATCTACATAAGGTTATCAGCTGATCTTTCAGCAGAAACTCTGCAGACCAAAAGGGAGCGGCAGGATATATTTAAAGTAATGAAAGGGAAAAACCTACAACAAAGATTACTCTACCCAGCAAGGATATCATTCAGATTAGAAGAAGTCCAAAGCTTTACAGACAAGCAAAAGCTAAGAAAATTCAGCACCACCAAAACAGATTTACAACAAATGCTAAAGGACTTATCTAGGCAGAAAAGAGAAGAGAAGAAAAACAACTACAAAAACAAATCCAAAACAATTAAGAAAATGGAAATAGGAACATACACATTAATAATCACGTTAAATGTAAATGGATTAAATGCTCCAACCAAAAATGCTGGGTGGATACCAAAACAAGATGTGTATATATGCTGTCTACAAGAGACCCACTTCAGACCTAAGGACACATACAGACTGAAAGTGAGGGGATGGAAAAAGATATTCCATGCAAATGGAAATCAGAAGAAAGCTGGAGTAGCAATACCCATATAAGACAAAATAGACTTTAAAATAAAGACTATTACAAGAGACATGGAGGGACACTACATATTGATCAAGGGATCAATCCAAGCAGAAAATGTAACAATTGTAAATATGTATGAACCCATCATAGGAGCACCTCAATAGATAAGGCAAATGCTAACAGCCATAAAAGGGGAAATTGACAGTAACGAATAATAGTAGGGAATTTTAACACTCCACTTACACCAAAGGATAGAGCATCCAGACAGAAAAAGCAGTGAAGAAACACAAGCCTTAAATGACACACTAGACCAGACAGAATTAATTGTTATTTGTAGGACATTCCATCCAAAAGAGCAGAATATAATTTCTTCTCAAGGGCACATGAAACATAATGCAGGATAGATTACATCTTGTGTCAGAAATCAAGCCTCAGTAAATTTAAGAAAATTGAAGTCATATCAAGCATCTTTTCCGACAACTTTATGAGATTAGGAATCAGTTATAGGAAAAAAAAACTGTAAAAAAACACAAACACATGGAGACTAAACAATACACTACTAAATAACCAAGAGATCACTGAAGAAATCAAGCAGGAAATTAAAGAATACATAGAAACAAATGAAAATGAAAACATGACAACCCAAAACCTATGGGATGCAGCAAAAGCAGTTCTAAGATGGAAGTTTATAGCAGTACGATCCTACCTCAAGAAACAAGAAAAAATTCAAATAAACAACCTAACCTTACACCTAAAGCAACTAGAGAAAAAACAACAAACAAACCAAAAGTTAGTAAAAGGAGATAAATCATAAAATTCAGAGCAGAAATAAATGAAATAGAAATGAACAATAGCAAAGATCAAGGAAACTAAAACCTGGCTCTTTGAGAAGATAAATAAAATTGACAAACCTTTAGCCAGATTCAACAAGAGAAAAAGGGAGAGGACTCAAATCAATAAAACTAGAAATGAAAAAGGAGAAGTTACAATTGACCCTTCAGAAATACAAAGGATCATAAGAGACTACTACAAGCAACAAAGAAAAGTCCAGGACCAGATGGCTTCACAGGTGAATTCTATCAAACATTTAGAGAAGAGCTAACACCCATCCTTTTCAAACTCTTCCAAAAAATTGCAGAGGGAAAACCACTCCTGACCTCATTGTACAAGGCCACCATCACCCTGATACCAAAACCAAAGATAGCACATACAAAATAATTATAGGCCAATATCACTGATGAACATAGATGCAAAAATACTCAACAAAATACTAGCAAACTGAATCCAACAACACACCACAGGGATCATACAACATGTTTAAGTGGGATTTATCCCAGGGATGCAAGGATTCTTCAATATATGCAAATCAATCAATGTGATACACCCTATTAACAAATTGAAGGAGAAAAACTGTATGATCATCTCAATAGATGCCTAAAAGGCTTTTGACAAAATTTAACAACCATTTATCACAAAAACTCTCCAGAAAGTGGGCATAGAGGGAACCTACATCAACATAATAAAGGCTAATATGAAAAATCCACAGCAAACATCATTCTCAATGGTGAAGAACTGAAAGCATTTCCTCTAAGATCAGGAACAAGACAAGGATGTCCCCTCTCATCACTATTATTCAACATAGTATTGGAAGTCCTAACCATGGCAGTCAGAGAAGAAAAAGAAATAAAAGGAATACAAATTGGAAAAGAAAAAGTAAAACTGTCACTTTTCAGCTGACATGATACTGTATCTGGAAAATCTTAAAGGTGCCACCAGAAAATTAATAGAGCTAATCAATAGATTTAGTAAAGTTGCAGGATACAAAATTAATTCACAGAAATATCTTGCATTCCTATACACTCACAACAAAATATCAGAAAGAGAATTTAAGGAAAAATTCCATTCACCATTGTAACAAAAAGAGTAAAATACCTAGGAATAAACCTACCTAAAGAGGCAAAAGACCTGTATGCAGAAAACTATAAGATACTGATGAAAGAAATCAAAGATGACACAAAGAGATGGAGAGACATACCATGCTCTTGGATTGGAAGAATCAATATTGTCAAAATGACTCTACTACCCAAGGCAATCTACAGATTCAGTGCAATCCCTATCAAATTACATTTTTGTAATGTAAATGTAATTTGGCAAATGGCATTTTTCATAGAATTAGAACAAAAATTTTCCAAGTTGTATGGAAACACAGAAGACCCTGAATACCCAAAGCAATCTTGAGAAAGAAAAATGGAGCTGGAGGAACTAGGCTCCCTGACTTCAGACTATCTTACAAAGCTACAGTAATTAAGACAGTATGGTACTGACACAAAAACAGTAATATAGATCATTGGAACAGTATAGAAAGCCCAGAGATAAACCCAAACCCCTATGGTCACCTAATCTATGACAAAAGATGCAAGAATATACAATGGAGAAAAGACAGTCTCTTCAATATGTGGTGCTGGGAAAACTGGACAGCTACATGTAAAAGAATGAAATTAGAACACTCCCTAACACCATACACAAAAATAAACTCAGAATGGATTAAAGACCTAAATGTAAGGCCAGACACTAACAAACTCTTAGAGGAAAACACAGGTAGAACACTCTATGACATAAATCACAGCAAGATCCTTTTTGACCCACCTCCTAGAGAAATGGAAATAAACACAAAAATAAACAAATGGAACCTAATGAAACTTAAAAGCTTTTGCACAGCAAAGGAAACCATAAGCATGATGAAAAGACAGCCCTCAGAATGGGAGAAAATATTTGCAAATGAAGCAACTGACAAAGGATTAATCTCCAAAATTTATAACCAGCTCATGCAGCTCAATATCAATAAAACAAACAACCCAATCCAAAAATAGGCAGAAGACCTAAATACACATTTCTCTGAAGAAGATATACAGATGGCCAAGAGACACATGAAAAGATGCTCAACATCACTAATTATTACAGAAATGCAAATTAAAAGTACAATGAGGTATCATCTCACACCAGTGAGAATGGCCATCATCAAAACATCTACAAACAATAAATGGTGGAGAGGGTGTGGAGAAAAGGGAACCCTCTTGAACTGTTGGTGGGAATGTAAATTGAAAGAGTCACTATGTAGAACAGCATGGAGGTTCCTTAAAAATCTAAAAATAGGACAACCATATGACCCAGCAATCCCACTACTGGGCATATACCCAGAGAAAACCATAATTCGAAAAGACACATGCATCCCAATGTTCAATGTAGCACTGTTTACAACAGCCAGGACATGGAAGCATCCTAAATCTCCGTCAACAGAGGAATGGATAGAGAAGATATGGTACATATATACAATGGACTATTACTCAGCCATAAAAAGGAATGAAATTGGGTAATTTGCAGCAATGTTGATGGACCTAGAAGCTGTCATACAGAGTGAAGTAAGTCAGAAAACAATTATTGTATATTAACACATATATGTGGAATCTAGAAAAATGGTATAGATGATCTCATTTGCAAAGCAGAAATAGAGACACAGATGTAGAGAACAAACATATGGGTACCAAGGGGGAAAAGGAGTGGGATTGACATATATATACTTTTGATACTATGTATAAAATAGATAACTAATGAGAACCTACTGTATAGTACAGGGAACTCTACTCAATGCTCTGTGGTTACCTAAATGGGAAGGAAATCCAAAAAAGAGGGGATATATGTATACATTTAGCTGATTCACTTTGCTGTATAGCAGAAACTAACACAACATTGTAAAGCAACTATACTCCAATAAAAATTAAGTAAATAAATAAAGAGTTGAATGAACAAAATGATGGCATTTATTTCCCCCAGGTACATTACCAAATTATTTTTAAATTCCTGTGGATGCCTGTGAGTAATAGAAATTACTCTTTAAAGTTATTTATTCAGAAGTTCTTTCTACCTGTTTTCAATGATAGAGCCATATGGCTAATTCATTTGTTTAAGAGTGAACAAGACTAGGCCATAGGGCTTTGCAATTATTTTTATAAGTATATGTATTTTAAAACAGTGATTCTGATCTCTATGATGATATATGAATAACTTCCACTTGGTTGATTGGTTAACCAATGTTGGAAGCTCATTTAAAAATAGGAAATAGTAATTTATTATGTGGATAAATTGTTAACTGACATAGTGATTCTTAAAATGGAACATTTTTTCTTCTCACTATTGAGATGTGAATCCTAGCATCACTAAATATTTGCAGTCAAAGGCCAAACTTGTATTTTGAAAAAAGTATTAAACATTGACATCTTTAAGTATAAAATGACAGGGTAATTTGTTTTGTTACCAGGGATTTGATTAATTGCATTTTAGCAAGGAATAATTCCTATAAGCATATATAAGTGAGGTGTGGACAAAAATATTGTTTAGGGAATTTTGTATTTGTGTATATTAATTGCCTGGGTTTTCAAGGAAGACTGATGTATTTTAATTCAAACTTCAAATGCCCTTCAAATGAACAACCTGTACCTGAATTTAAATCCTTACAAAGAAATAGCATTAGAAGCTCTACTTTCATTTTGAAGGTA
Organism: Stenella coeruleoalba; assembly: GCF_951394435.1. Lineage (NCBI taxonomy): Eukaryota > Metazoa > Chordata > Mammalia > Artiodactyla > Delphinidae > Stenella > Stenella coeruleoalba. The sequence goes on along the minus strand of NC_137164.1, from coordinate 33,562,069 downwards.
ACTAAGAATATAAAACTGTCTCTTTTTTTTCTCATTTTTTTCAGATTAACCTTAGCTTACTGACTATCAAATTTTTAAATGCATCAAGAACATTTTTTGTCTGAAAAACATAGCTTGTGTTAATAGGCAACGTTTCAGGGTTAAGGAAGAAAACATAAGTAAAAAGTGCTATCCCGAAGCTTCAAAAATTCACTTCCACAAAATGAAGCATTGGTAATAAAATAAATGAAATAAATTTCCCCTGCTCTCCTCTTTGCACCAATACACTTACTTTAGGATACGTGACAAGATTTTTTTCAGTGAGTCAGCCCAATCTTAATTGTTTAAATGAAGCTGAATAATCAATCCAAATAACCCACCTAAGTTTTATCTTAAAACAATCATTTTTCCAAGTTTTTCCTATTATTTCCTGGCTAACTGAATCAGAAATGTTGGTTTTTAAAATATTTTTGATAGTTTTTCTTTACCTATTTTTGTAACTTCATTTCCAATTCTGACAAAATCAGGGAGTGCTAAAAATAACAAACGTGACTAATTCTCAGTTACCTGCAATAAAGAGAAAAAATTGGAGCTGGCATGATGGAATAAATTACATCCACTGCTAGTTTAAAAATCCAATTTTAACCATTACTTTCAACCTCCTTCTTATTAACAAATAAAATTGGACTTCTCTAAGTTCCATTACCTCTTCCTTCATCTGAAAAATCCCCTGATGGAGTTGCTGGCATAAAGATAAATATTCCAAAGACAGGAAAGAGGGGATAGAAGTGGAGCAAGAAATATGGATCCTTTGCATACTTGATGTTTCACTCCAAATCTATAAATAAAAATTAAATAAATAAATAAGTAGCCGAATGAACAAAATGATGGCACTTATTTCTCCCAGGTACATTACCAAATTATTTTAAAATTCCTGTGGATGCCTGTGAGTAATAGAAATTACTCTTGAAAGTTAAACTAACAAAAAAATATCAGATGTAAGCAAAAATTCTTGGAATAAAATGTAATTTTTATGAGGTGACAATCTTGTCTAAGATCTGTGTTATTCTCCAACATACGTATATATTCCTTTGTCCTTTAAATTTAGGTGGTGTTGGGATAGAAAGAAGGATAGGTGCATAGATTTATGTGATAAAACAAATATAGCAAAATTAAATTAAAATAAATCTAGGTGGAGTGTACAATTTTTTCAACTTTTCTGCTTGAAATTTTTCATAATAAAATTTGGGAAATAAAAATCAGAATTCTAAAAGAAATCCCTTCCAAATAAATTTAATATAATATTAGAAGATAATTAAATATTGCATGAGTTGGTTTTCTCTGACCATATCAACTGCTTTCAAATATATGGAACTACTAGAACGTTTTTACATTGCTGGAGGGAATGTAAAATGATACAACCACTTTAGGAAGCAATTTGGCACTTTCTTAAAAATGTAAACATATAATTACCATGTAAACCAATCATTCCTCTTCTAGGTATTTACTCAAGAAAATTAAAAAAATCAAAAGAGCTTTGCACATAAGAACCAAACACCAGAAAGAACTCAAAATTCTACCAACATGTGAAAAACAGTTTATCCAAAGGAATAGTTATCAGCAATAAAAAGGAATGGGATGTTGATACATGCAGCAATATGAATGAACTTCAAAATCATTAGGCTGAGTGAAAAAGGCTAAACAAACATACATAATCTGTGCTTGCAGATAATTCAAACTACTCTATAGGCTGAGTGAAAAAGGCTAGACAAATATATATAATCTATGCTTACAGATAATTCAAACTACTTTATAGTGACAAAAAGTCCATCAGTAATTCCCAGCGTACAGAGTGGACAGAAGGAAGGATGAATTACAAAAGGGCACAAGGAAACTTTTGAGGATGATAGAAATATTTATTGTGGCCATGTTTTTTGGGTAGATGCATATGTTGAAAATGGCCAAGTTTTACACTTTAAATATGTGCAATTTAGTTTACTTCAACTATGCTTTAGTAAAATTCTCCCCCAAAATGGCATGAATTGGGCTTTTCAAGCATACTTCAACACACAAACAGAAATATTTCAGAAGCACTATAAAGTAATATGAAGAACATTATAATTTTTTAAATGATATATATAGGTATTTCTTTGTGCAAAATGGCTTTTAATGGGTATCATTTCCAACTATAGGCATGCATTTTGTTAGATATACCAGCTTTGTCGACATGCTTTGTAATCGTGCAACCTGTACAGTCACAGAGGATTCTTAGCTTGGCTTAATGCTCTGCTGTTGCCATCTTAAAATTCTTAATAATTTTTTTCACAAATGGGTCTTTTTAATATATGAATTTATTTATTTTTGGCTGTGTTGGGTCTTTGTTGCTGCGCGTGAGCTTTCTCTAATTGCAGCAAGCGAGGGTTACTCTTCGTTGCAGTGCACGGGCTTCTCATTGCGGTGGCTTCTCTTGTTGCAGAGCATAGACTCTAGGCTCGTGGGCTTCAGTAGTTGTGGCACGCAGACCCAGTAGTTGTGGCTCGCGGGCTCTAGAGCACAGGCTGAGTAGTTGTGGCGCATGGGCTTGGTTGCTCTGTGGCATGTGGGATCTTCCCGGACCAGGGCTCAAACCTGTGTCCCCTGCATTGGCAGGCAGATTCTTAACCACTGCGCCACCAGGGAAGTCCCATAAAATTCTTAATAATTTTTGAACAAGAGGCCTCTCATTGTCATTTGCTACTGAATCTGACAAATTATGTAACCAGTCCTGAGCCAGAGGCAATTTAATAGAACTAGGCCTCTTGGTAATAAAGAGTAGATCTGCACTCAAAGCACGTTTATTCATGGTTTGGAAATTCTACAAGGGAAAAGGTATGGAAAATTAGATTGCACAGAGTGGATTTTTGGTATCATTAGCAGGATAGAATGTTTATCGACTCAAAGCACATGCTAAATGAAGACTTTCCTGACCAAACCAGGCAATAACATTTGGAGCTCTAGATAGTTAATGAGTAACTCTCAGCAGGTCAAATTACCTTAACTTTTTTTCTTTCTATGTCAAGGTATAAATTATACATCATTCCCCAGATGTGTGATGGTAGTTAGGGGCCACCTCTAACACTTATTAGAGAGCTGATGATATACATGTTATTTGCTCTTGGGCTTTGCAGAGACAAACACGTTAACAGATGTTCCTTCTACCACAATTACTGAAACAGCCATGTACTGTAGTAAAATTTCCAAGCATGAAACAGAAACAAAATGATTATGAGTGCTGAAGTTATTCAATCTACCCCGCTGTTTTGGTTTTTTGGCCAACAGTCATGATGAATATCAACAAACTGATCCTGTACTATCAACAAGAGAAGCTGATTAATAATGTATCACCAGGAAACTTGCTGGTATTTCTTTGTGAAACAAAATTTTACCTTCTCTGTTTCCTCTCCCACTTTAAAAGCTTTAGCTTTTTATGTATCCAGAGTAGAGGCCAAGAAAGAGCACTTGCCTTAGCTATACAGAAACTGACCACAGCAATAAGTCCTGGGTCACTTGCTTGATGTCTTGCTTGTAGCTAGATACAGCTGCATTTTAGAGACTGGTTATAAAAACTTTCTAAGGCTTTGCTGAGCTGTGAAACTTGTTCCTCACCACAAGAAAATATAGACAATAAAAATCCAGGAGCTGAAACAGAAAGAAAAAGGTAAGTTGTTCACATTAATAATCAGGAATTGGGCTGGCAATAAGGGTAAATTTATTATCATAATGGGTATTATACTTCACATTTCATCATATAGGCATATTGTTCATATTGTTGAGGAAACTAATGTAAACGCATTATTACAGATAGCAATATCACATGATCTGGAGTATTTCACAAAAATGAATTTTATGTATTAAATATTGACAACTTGTTCTACCCAGTGTATAGGACTGACTTTGAGCTGATTATTAGCTGGTTGACTGGCTGAGGAAGAGGCTTAAGATTTGCACCTGCAAACAGTTCAAGAAGTTTGACTGTCCAAGTTCACATTATAAGGGAAACCAAAACATTATATTTTTAAATATTTATTTATTTATTTGGTTGCACCAGGTCTTGGTTGCTGCTTGTGGTCAACTTAGCTGTGGTAGCCGGGGTCCTTAGTTGTGACGGGCGGACTCCATACTTGCGGCATGCATGTGGGGTCTAGTTCACTGACCGGGAATCGAACCTAGGCCCCCTGCATTGGGAGTGTGGAGCCTTAGACACTGCACCACCAGGGAACTCCCCCAAAACATTATTAAACTAATTTAGGGTCCTCAGGCTCCAGACAGGCTTCCTAGGCCAAATTGTGCCATGACCTCCAGGGTCACATGATTGCCAAATTTCTGTCATAAGTAATTTCAATTGCCCTAATCATTTTTTAAACTAATTTAATTGACTGAATCTATAAATTCAAAATAATATATCAGAAAGAATAACTGAAATCCCTAACTCAAATTGAATTTGGCCACATTGCTAAAGTGAATATTATTCTTGATTTCTACCTTTGTAATTTTGATTTGGTTGCCACTTTCTCTTTTTAAATTTCACTTCTGGTATGTCAACTTTTATCCTGCAATCCTGGAGTAGATACACCCATTTAACAACAACAAAAATAAATAAATAAAAAGTAAAGCAGAGAAGAAAAATTGTTGTAGAAGTTAATTTAAATTTGCCTTCCCCAATAAAGAAGATGTGGTACAGGGCTTCCCTGATGGCGCAGTGGTTGAGAGTCTGCCTGTCGATGCAGGGGACATGGGTTTGTGCCCCGGACCGGGAGGATCACACATGCCGTGGAGCAGCTGGGCCCATGAGCCATGGCCACTGAGCCTGCACGTCTGGAGCCTGTGCTCCGCAATGGGAGAGACCACAACAGTGAGAGGCCCACGTACCACCAAAAAAAGAAAAAAAAAAAAAAAAGAAGATGTGGTACATATATACAATAGAATAACTCTCAGCCATTAAAAAGAATGAAATAATGCCATTTGCAGAAATATGGGTGGACCTAGAGATTATCATACTAAATGAAGTAAGTCAGACAGAGAAAGACAAATATCATATGAGGTAGCTTATATGTGGAATCTAAAAAAAATGATACAAATGACCTTATTTACAAAACAGAAACAGACTCACAGACTTAGAGAATGAATTTATGGTTACCAGAGGGGAAGCATCGGAGGAGGGTTAGATTGGGAGTTTGGGACTGACATGTACACACTGCTATATTTAAAATAGATAACCAACAAGGACCTACTGTATAGCACAGGGAACTCTGCTCAATACTCTATAGTAACCTAAAAGAATTTGTAAAAGAATAGATACATGTATATGTATAACTGAGTCACTCTGCTGCACACCTGAAAATAACACAATATTGTTAATCAACCATACTCCAGTATAAAATATAAGTTAAGAAAAAAAACAAAAAAACATATACTTACAGTTGCCATGAAATTCTCAGTTTGTAAGTTTGCAAAGTATTGTTCTTATTAATACAGGGTCAAGATATATTCCCAGTTGATTACTAAAGGTAAGATAACTATTAGGTTCATTCAAAATACAATAAATACCGTAAATAAATAAATAAATTTTCCTTCCTGAGAAGACAGAAACTGTTAATCCTTCTTAGGTGTGAAGCTATATAAGGAGTCTGTACAGCAGTCTCTCTGGTAGGATCATAGAGAAAGGGAATAATGAATGTTTCCAGAATAAGAAAGTCCTTGAAAGAAGGATACTCCAGGTCCTGCTTCTACTCTAAAAGCAAACATTTTCATTTCTATTACAGTACTATTGCATGAAATAGGAGAATAAGTAAAAAAAATAAATAAATACTTAAAAAAGCAGGTAAATAATAAAAATTATTTTATATTTATCTGGAGGAGGGAAGAGTTCTAATGAAATCCCTTTCTGGTGTATCATACCGACCCCAGCTTGATTTTGTCTATAACAAGCTTTCTCAACCTTGTCACTATCGATACTTTGGGCCAGATAATTATGTCTTGTGTAGTCAAGACTTTTTAGCAACATCCCTGGTCTCTGCTCCTATATGCCAATAGTAGTGACCTCCAACAAGTCATGACAATGCAGCGGAGCAGAATTTGCCCTCCCAAAATATTTCGTTGGCATGAAGATTATTTTAGGCTGATTATTTGTTTTTTATTTTTTATTGAATTATAGTTGATGTACAATATTTCAAGTGTACAGAAAAGTGATTCAGTTATACATATATATTATTTTTCAGATTCTTTTCCATTATAAGTTATTATAAGATATTGAATATAGTTCCCTATGTTATACAGTAGATCCTTACTGTTTATCTGTTTATCTGTTTTATATATACTAGTGTGTACCTGTTAATCCCCATTTCCTAATTTATCCCTCTCTTCCTTCCCCTTTGGTAATCATAAGTTTGTTTTCTATGTCTGTGGGTCTATTTCTGTTTTGTTAATAAGTTCACTGGTATCATTGTTTTACATTCTACATAAAACTGATATCACATATTTATCTTTCTCTGTCTGACTTCACTTAGTATGATAATGCTGGGTCCATCCATGTTGCTGCAAGTAGTATTTCAATCTTTATATATATATATATATATATATATATATATATATATATATATATATATGTATATATATGCATGCCACACTTTCTTTATCCATTCGTCTGCTGATGGACATTTAGATTACTTACATGTCTATTTACATGGCTATTTAAAATAGTGTTGCTATGAATATTAGGGTGCATGTATCTTTTTAAATTAGAATTTTTGTCTTTTCTTGATATATGCCCAGTAGTGGGATTGCTGGATCATATGGTAGTTCTATTTTTAGTTTTTTAAGGCACCTCCATACTGTTCTCCGTAGTGGTTGTGCCAATTTACATTCCTACGAACAACATAGGAGGGCTCTCTTTTCTCCATACCATCTCCAGCGTTTATTATTTGTAGACATTTTGATGATGGCAGTTCTGACTGGTGTGAGGTGATACCTCATTGTAGTTTTGATTTTCATTTCTCTAATAACAACGGATTGTTAATTTGCATTTCTCTAATTAACAATGTTGAGCATCTTTTCATGTGCCTGTTGAACATCTCTATGTCTTCTTTGAAGAATTGTCTATTTATATCTTCTGTCCATTTTTTATTGGGTTGTTTGTTTTATTGATATTTAGTTGAATAAGCTGCCTGTATATTTTGGAAATTAATCCCTTGTCAGTTGCATCATTTGCAAATATTTTCTCTTATTCCATAGGTTGTTTTTTTTTTTATGGTTTTGTTTACTGTGCAAAAGCTTTTAAGTTTAATTAGGTCCCGTATGTTTATTTTTGCTTTTGTTTCCATTACTCTATGAGAGGAATCCAAAATAATATTGCTGCAATCTATGTCAAAGAGTGTCCTACTTATGTTTTTCTTTAGTTTTATAGTATCTGTTCTTACATTTAGGTCTTTAATCTATTTTGAGTTTATTTTTGTACATGGTGTTATAGAACGTTCAAATTTCATTCTTTTACATGTAGCTGTCCAGTTTTCCCAGCACCACTTATTGAAGAGGCTGTCTTTTCTACATTGTATACTCTTGCCTCCTTTGTCACAGCTTAGTTGGCCATAATTGTGTGGGTTTATTTATGGGTTTTCTATCCTGTTCCATTGATTTATGTGTCTGTTTTTGTACTGGTACCATACTGTTTTGATTACTATAGCTTTGTCATATAATCTGAAGTCAGGGAACCTGATTTCTCCAGCTCCAGTCTTCTTTCTCAAGATCACTTTGGGTATTCAGGGTCTTTTGTGTTTCCAGTGAAATTTAAAAATTTTTTGTACCAGTTCTGTGAAAAAAGTTTTTGGTAATTTGATAGGGGTTGCATTGAATCTGTAGAGGCTGATTATTTTTAAGAAACTACAAACACTGAGAACCTCTAAAAACCAGGTAGAAAATACTTTTTTGTAAGAGACATTTACATGTACAGTTGGTCTCCAACTTATGATGATTCAACTTACATTTTTTTTAACTTTATGATGGTGTGAAAGTGATTAATAGGCATTCAGTAGAAACTGCACTTTGAACTTAAAATTTTGATCTTTTCCTTGGCCACAGCTCCCAGTCAGCCACAAGATCACAAGGGTAAACAACTGATACATTTACAACAATTCTGTGTCCATACAACCATTCTGTTTTTTATTTTCAGTACAGTGTTCAATAAATTACGTGAAATATTCAATAATTTATTATAAAATAAGTTTTATGTTGGATGATTTTGCCCAACTGCAGACTAATGGAAGTATTCTGAACATGTTTAAGGTAGGCTAGGCTAAGCTATGATGTTTAGTAAGTTAGGTATAAAATGCATTTTTGACTTATGATATTTTAAACTTATGATGGGTTTATCAGGATGTAATGTCATTGTACATAAATGAAGATATGTATAAAGCACATCTCCATTTGTGAGGGTGTCTCCCACCCTGTATCAGGAAGAGGGGGATAGCCTTATCACTGAAAACTCTTATTAATGCAACAGACAAAAACTTAACTCCATATAATAACCTTACTCTTGTTTATTGTGCTTTTTCTGGTAATCTCCCAGGTTAACTGATTCCCTATATATTCTTTTGTCTTTAGTTAGTTGAAGGTGGTATTTAAGGTGAAGGTTTCTTCTATTTCGGGAAGTTACTCAGTTTTTCTGGGTATCTCCCATGTATACAGGAGGTATACATATTATTAAACTTTTATTTGTTTTTCTCCTGTTAATCTGTTTTATACCAATTTAATTAGTAAACCAGACAAAGAATCTAGGAAGGAAATTTTTTTCTGCTCTTACAACAACAAAAATATCCTCAGACATTGCCAAGTGGCCCCTTGGGGAGCAAAATCACCCCCATCTGAGAACCACCGCCTTACACAGTACTGTCTAGAATAGCACATGGCACATTCCCCTTACATAGCATTTGCATATACTGTCCCCTCTTCCTGGCTTGGTCTTCTTCAGATACACAGACACATGCACACACACACACACATAGATGTTTCTTTCAGATTTTAAGAACAATTTTTTAAATGGGCAATGTTAAAACTTGAAGGTTATATTTTCTTATTTTAATATAAAAAACATTTACTAAGTACTTATTACATGCAGAGCAATGTGCAATACATTAAATAAGTTCTAAAGATAGAAAAGGAACACTTCCTTCCAAAAAAGTTTGTAATCTGTAAAGAGAGATCCAAATTATTAGAACACATTGCAGAGAAAATTAACACCATTAGAGAGGACAAATGGCGAGGAAATTAAAAGAAGATATGACATCTAGGCATATTGGTCAAATAACTTTCTTAAGGCTCTTTGCAAGAAACAACCTTGCCCTCTTTCTTGAAGACATGTTTTAAAGTCCCTGAATTTAAATTTGTCCCCTAAAACCTCCTTCTCCTTTCTAGGAATGTTAGGAGACTTTAGTTAGAAGAACCATGAATTTCTCTCAAGCGATGTTAAATTTCAAGGCACTTAATCAGAGGTGTCTGTTTATTCATCACTATTCAGTGCTAATACTCTCTTACATTACATCCTGTGAAAATGACAATTTTTTGGTCTTCATAGAACTCTGGTAATTAAGTGAGAGAATTACTAGCTTCATTTTGTAAGGAGGAATTAAAGGCCCAGAAAATCTCACTGAGTTTTCAAAACTACTGTGAGAAATAACGTTATCCTTATTTTAAAATGTGCTATTGTTAGCTTTAATGTGGTTTAAAAGTTATATCCTACTGAGCTTGAATTACAGCTGACAGTAGCTTGAAGCAGAACCTGGTTTGGCTATGAGCTAAAAAGCCATGTAACATTATTATTAAGAGAACTGGGACAGAAACGTTTCATGCATAAACCTTGTCTATAAATATCTTTAGTAACCGAAGCTTTAATTTCAAAAGCAAAACTATGTATCAGAAAATTGATAATTAGAAAAAGAGCTTAATTATTTCTTCCAGTTTTCTAATAGGAAGAGCAAAGAAGTTAGGTAGAACATATAAGAAATCTTCCTAGACCTTTGAAACTAGGAATGTCAATGAGGTAAACCACATCATTTCTTTAGCTAATAGACTAAGCAAGAAGAACAGAAAAGCAAACAAATTGTCATATTTTGCAAATATGCCACAAAAAACTTCTGAAACAGCATAAAGATCCACAATTGGTTTATATACTGTACCTCACAGTTGCTGACATGGTAAATTCTAGACTAGTAATATTCATTATAGCCACTTAAGCCTAGATATAGACAATGGTAAGACTAATCAAAAGTGAATAATAAAGGATAGCTAATGTTTAAATAAATCTCTTAATCTGGTAGTCTGTGTAAACTAATGATGGCATTAATGTTTTTTGTTTTTTGTTTTGCGGTACGCGGGCCTCTCACTGCTGTGGCCTCTCCCGTTGCGGAGCACAGGATCCGGACGCGCATGGCTCACAGGCCCAGCCGCTCCACGGCATGTGGGATCTTCCCGGACCGGGGCCCGAACCCGTGTCCCCTGCATTGGCAGGCGGACTCTCAACCACTGCGCCACGAGGGAAGCCCGGCATTAATGTTTATTATTAGAGGTTTTAAATAAAAATTATTAATTTTTTACTAATGATTTTTACTAATGTGAAGCCCCACCTGTTGGTTCAGATCACAAGACAGTAATCATCTTGTCACTGTACACGTTAATTTAAAGGTGGGGTAAATATTCAGGAGAAATGAAATAGTTCCCAACATGTTGACATTATACCACGTCATAAAGTGTCAGTAAGTAAAGTATTCTAATAGAAAAATCATCAAAAAGACAAGGCCCACATCTATGTAATTACCATGAAAAATCAGATCTGGGGCAATGGATAACCCTAGGTTGTTTTGGTACCATGATAGTAACAATGAAGTTATTTAAAAGATTTTTTTTAATTTTTGAAATAATTTGAGACTTACAGAAAGTTGTAAAAACACTACAGAGAATTCTCACTTCACCCAGTATGCCCTAATGTTAACATTTCTTATAATTAAGAATAATTTTATAAATAATTAATATTAATACAATACTATTAAGCTACAGACATTGTAGCTCATTAACTTTCTCTCTATTGTTCTTTTTCTGGACCAAGATCCTACATTGCACTTGGCTGTTATGTCTTCTTAATATCCTCCAACCTGTGACAGTTCCTTCGTCTTTGTCTTTCATGACCTTCACACATTTGAGGAGCATTTGTTAGCTATTTTGTCCCTTAAAAATCCCTTAATTTTGGGTTGTCTCATGTTTGCTTATGATTATATTGAGGTCGCTTTTTTGGCAAGAATACTATAAAAATGATGTTATATCTTTCTCTGAGCATTGTATTAGGAAATAAATGAATAATAATAATGTATCTCATTACTAGTGTTGTTAATTTTGGTCACTTGGTCAACATTATGTTTGCCAGATTTGTCCACTATGAAGGTACAGGAACCTTCAGAAGGCACACTGCTCTACTGACATGTTAGTTTTAGCCCAGTGAATGCCTTTTGAACTTCTGACATCCATAACCAGAAGGAAATAAACTTGGTGTTTTTAAGCCACTGAGTTTGTGGTAATTTGTTACAGTAGCAATAGGAAACTAACACAGCACCCATTTTATTATTTAAAATAAAAACATTCAATTCGTCAGATATTTCTGAAAGGAAAGTGTTTGCATTAATCAGGATTTATATCTTGCCCAAAACAATTTGACTTGCTACCCTTGAAAGTGAGGAAGTCTTAATTTCATAGACCACAAGTGGTTGGAAACAGGAGATTTTGATTCAAAAATACCAGCTTTAGGGCTTCCCTGGTGGCGCAGTGGTTGAGAGTCCACCTGCCGATGCAGGGGACACGGGTTCGTGTCCCGGTCCGGGAATATCCCACATGCCGCGGAGCGGCTGGGCCCGTGAGCCATGGCCGCTGAGCCTGCACATCCGGTGCCTGTGCTCCGCAACGGGAGAGGCCACAGCAGTGAGAGGCCGGCGTACCGCAAAAAAAATAAATAAATAAAAAGTACCAGCTTTATATTTGCTTTCAATTCCAGGTCTAGTGTCTAGTGTACTCTAGGATCAGCAGAGCCATTGTACTTCTTCAAAGAGATAAAACTCAGGAAAATTCTTTCAACCATGTTGGGTATATGAGTGAAATGGAGAGTACATCAAGTAACACCCAGAGTTCAAAGCAACTATTTAATTTTAGTTAGATAAAAGATTATCTAACTAAATACTTTGACTTGGTATTTTACTAAATATAATCTTCTGTGTACGTTTGGTTCTTCTGTAATCAAATATGTGTGGTTGCATGTGTGTATGTGCCTATGTATGCATATGTCCCTCTTCATAGTGGATTAAACATAGAATTAATTATTTTATTTCATTGAAATTACAGGTATTCCACAAGTATTTCCTATTGTTCATAGGGAACACGATGTTGATAATGATGAGAAAAATATTACATTATTTTTTTCTTAGACCACTGCAAGCATTTTTTAAAGTCAGTTTGATTTTCCCTGGGTTAATTCTTCAGAAAGATTGACTTATTTTCCCAAGATTTACTGACGTATAATAGACTTGTAACATTGTGTATGTTTAAGTTATACAAAGAGATAATTTAATATAAGTATATAAAGCAAATGATTATCACAAGGGTAGTTAACATATGTACACCTCACATAGTTATTATTTTATTTTGTGGTGAGAACATTTAAGATTTACTTTCTTAGAAATTTTCAAGTATACAACATAGTATTATTAACTATAATCACCACTCAGTATATAACACCCCCACAACTTATTCAATTTATAACTGAAAATTTGTACACTTTGATCAACATCTCCCTATTTCCTCCACGCCCCAGACCCTAGCAACCAAAAATCGACCTCCTGTTTGGCTTTTTTAGATTCCACGTACAGGTGAGATCATACAGCACTTGTCTTTATCTGACTTATTTCACTTAGCATAATACTTTCATTGTTCATCCATGCTGTTGTAAATGGCAGGAGTTCTTTATTTTTTTTAAATTTTATTGGAGTATAGTTGATTTACAATGTTGTGATAGTTTCAGTTGTGCAACAAAATGATTCAGTTGTACATATATATATATATATTTATTCTTTTTTTAAATTTTTAAATTTTATATTGGAGTATAGTTGATTAACAGTGTTGTGCTAGTTTCAGGTGTACAGCAAAGTGATTCAGTTATACATATACATGTATCTATTCTTTTTCAAATTATTTTTCCACTTAAATCTTCCTTTTCCTATATGAATAATGTTCCATTATACATATGTATTGTGTACTTTTTTATCCATTAATTCATTGATGGACACTTAGGTTGATTCCATGCCTTGGCTATTATGAATAATGCTGCAATAAACATAGAGGTGCAGATATCTCTTCAAGATGGTGATTTCATTTCTTCTGGATATACACCTAGAAGTGGAATTGCTGGATGATGTGATAATTCTATTTTTAATTTCTTGGGAAACTTCCATACTGATTTCTATAGTGGTTGAACCAATTTAAATTCCCACCAACAGTTCATAAGTGTTCCCTTTTCTCCATCACATTATTCTTAAACATGCATACACTTTTGTACCTTTTCTTGGATATTACCTGAAAAAGCCACATACTGCTCTTGTGATGACAGGAGCAGTATTTTCACCTTGACTGGACACATTTCTTCTTATTTCAATTTTGCTCTCCTACTTGATTGGGGAATGAAATCAAAGTTTGATTTTTTCTTATTGACCACTTCTGATAAAGAACCATTACTCTTCCAAGTTTAATTTTTTAAATTGTTGTTACTGTCTAAATTGTCTAAATTCTGAAAGTACTCCCAAGTAGTTAACTCATTTAGGTAAAATAAATTTGATTTCTATAATACTGTTTAAATTTAGAAAATTCTAGATGGTGTCTATGGCTTTTGAACTACATATAGTTTCTTCATATGACTTGATTTGTTTCAATTTATTTCTTTAAAAAAATCTACAGTATAAAACAGAAGTTAAAATGAGATTAGATGATAAAAGTGATGATTCAGATAAATCTTATAAGTCCTACTTCATATGGGAATATTATCAAATCAAGAAACACTCTTATTTTTCATCAGTTCCTAAGACTCAGTTGAGAAAACAGCAATTTTTAAAATAATTTTCTAGAATTTAAACAAATCTTCTTTGTTTGAAAAACTTACTTTGTTTCTCGGAACACAGTGCAAGAAAGATTTGTTTTTAAGGTTTGTATTATTTTATACAAAAGAGACCATGATAAATCTATACTAATTTTTCTTATCATTCACTGAAAAGAACATTTCTGAGCACCTACTGTTTGCATGACATCGTGCTGTAGTGATAAACATAACTAATATTTTAAAATAAACAGTAGAATACTGAGAAGCTAACTGGAAGTATTATTAAGCTTTGGCTAGATTTTGCTTGGGGCAACTCGGGCCAAGAATGGGAATAATAAACTATATTGAGGCAGCCCAGGATGTCAGGCTGAAGCCTGATGAATGAGATGGAAACATGAGGCATTATTGATTGGGTTTTTCTTTCACCAATTTAAGTGTAAGAGATGAAACTTGGAAAAGTAAAAGTTTTCCTTAGGCAGGGAAAAAGATGCATGAGTGCTTCTCCAGGGGATGGGCAGCTGCCAGTCTAGAGAACAAGCTAACCAGTGTACAAGTCACAGACAAGAGAGACAGGAGGATCTGCCAGACAAGCAAGAATGATTAATATTCAACTGTTTATCCACCCACCGGGACACATTCACACTTCAGACAGAAAAGGTCGAGCACAAAAAACTATTTCTCCCCTTGCAGGATTTTGTGATGGCTTGATTGCTAACTAGCTGGCTTAGTGGTCACTGTGATTAAATTACCCATATGGTCGACATTTCCTTTATCTTAACATTCTGGAAATATGCAGTTATTTTTGGTGATTTGTTTCCTGCTAAATATTCCGTATTGCATACTGAAGATTTTAGAACCCTGTAGTACCTTCACATGCTTCTTGTTATAAATTAACTTAGAAAACTACGGGAAGCACAGCTCTCTTAGAAGCTCAGGGACAACACCTTTGTTTTTTCCAACACTAATGATAAAACTGGGATCCAAAATGACAGCAACACATTCAGAGCTCAATCAAAGGTGATTGGGGACCTTCACTTATTTATTATGCTACCTTTCCTGTGTCCTATTTGTTTAATGTTGCTCTATTTTTACTAGGACCCCTGAAGTTGGGTAAAAAGAAATCAAAACTAGTATTAATGAGTTCCCTTTTGGGTAAGAGGACTCCTAGGTGAGTCTATCACAGATTAAGCCTTCCAAGAGAGTCTAATTTGAGTGTTATTTATTCTGTCACTACTACTTATCAATTATTTAACATAATCTTTATCACCAGCTTATTTCAACATCTAAAAATATTAAGGTACAGTTAGGAGAGGTCTTTTTGAAATTAGCTCCTATACTTTCTGGAAACAAGTATGCTTCTAGGGAACTAAAGGAAGAAAGAGACAAGATTCTCTTGCTCATATAATTTGGAACTTAAAATGCCTATCTCCATTCCTGTAGCATAATTCATTCACTGAAGTTCATGACATAATAAGGCTCACAAGACTACAGCAGAGACAAGATGGGTAACTAGGGCTTTCTACTCTCCAGACACCATGTTATGAGGGAAGGAGATGGTGGAGATTACAAAGGGACCAGTGAATAACACCTTTCTTTTCCTTAATCAGTCTCTGCATCTGTCAAAAAATAAGACAGAAGAATCAGCACATGGAAGCAAAAAATTGTCCTTACAATTGGTAAACTGCATAGGAGGATGTAGCAAGATAGTGGGCTTCCTAATACTACATCATAGAATTAGACCAACTTGCCCATGCATTAACAACCAGGGTTGGAAATTTGCAGACCTCTCCATGGAGAGGCACACCTTTTAAAAGCTAATAAAATCCAAGAGCAGACCAGAGCCCATGCTTCTTACAGGTACCTTGGTTCCCAAGAGGAAAAAGTGGCTTAACCATGCATGCCTTCTTCATGCAAACATCAAGCAAAACTCATCCCAGCTATCCTCATTTCCAAAGGTGATGGGAAAAAAGTGGTAGTCAGGTCTACTTAGGGAAAATGTCTTATTGGTAAAAGTTAAAGAATTGAAGACTAAGCACCCTTTTCAAGTGAGTTTCTACTCCTGTCTGAATGGAGTGGGCTCTGCCAGTAGAAATGTAATCAGGTCTTAGAAGAAAGACCAAAGTCCTCAGATGAACCCAGCTTCATCCCAGCTCTCCCTCTATACCTTGGAAACTCCTGCTCTCAGGAAAATGAATAGAAAGGGGTGGTGATTTGGAAGGGGAAAGGCAAATTAGTCACAGATAAGATGGGTATCAATAGGACATTGCTCACATTTCATCAGAGCAAATACAAAGTTTGGACAAAGATGGCCTGTATCTGAGAAATAAATGAACAGTAATGCAATGGCAATTTTGCAGACATACAATAAACGCATTTGAAAGAATGAACAAAGGAACAAAAACAACAAATGAGATGTACAGAAGGGAGACAAAGAACTCAAGTATGGGAGAAAATATCACCTAAGAAATAAAAGCAACACTATACAAGTGCTACAGAAGAATGTAAAAAAATTGACACAACATAAAAAGAGCTCAAAATTACATAATTAAAAAATTAGAATGAGATGAAAGCATACTGTAACATTAAGAGAACAGATGTAGGAATAAATAACTCCAATACAGACATATTGCTTAAGTGAAAAAATAGTGAGGGACAGAATAGAGGTGGATTAATAAGAACAAAATTGACACATTCATAATCAGTAAAAAAAAGGCAAGAATAGGAATAACTAGTGAGGAGATGAAATTATAAAGAACAGGAAAAAATGATCCAAAATAAAGATAGCATCTTTGACATAATGAATATAAGATATGAAGCATAAAAATATTCAGAATATAGGAAAATGGGTTTGAAATGTAGAAAGACATGACTAGTTAGATTAAGTACGTATAATATCTCATGGAAAAGTGATCAAAACAAATGTATCAAGATAAATGTTGACCTATTGAACTATAAAGAGAAAGGAAGGCTTTTGACATCCAATACAAAAATTAAATCACTTACAATATGAAAGATTAAATCTAGACTCATAGATTTAATCTCATACTGCACAGCAATAATCAATGCCAGAAGATATGGAATACTTTGTAAAAAAATTCTAAGAAAGATATTTTCACTCAGCAACATACCTACACAAATTCTCCTTCAAGTTAGATGAAACTAGGAAAAAAAACACTGAAAACCTGAACTAATTCAGGCAATAAAGTAAATATTAAAACAATTCTAAATGATAGAAATCTATCTAGATTTATCAAGAAATAAATCATAATCAAATGATAACATGGAAAAAAATGGGTGGTATGGTTTGGAATGATATGCTGAAATATTATTTTCTTCTGCTTTTTATGGTTTCAGTTTAATCAAACATGGATCATTTTAATAAAAATCATTGTCTGTACTTTTCAAGAACAAATAGTATAATTCCATTTAGGTAAAATTTTTTAAACAGTCAAAATTAATTTATAGTACAGAAATAAATCAACATTTGACTGGATTCAAGAGTAGGAGATTTACCTACGAAGGCACATGGGGGAATATTTCTGTAATGTAAATGTCTACATCTTGACTGTGGTCCTGCTTACACAGGTGCATAAATTTATCAAAATTCATATAACGTTTTACTGAAAATAGGAGTGTCTTATCATAATTACATTATACTTCAATAAACTTGATTTAAAATGCAATATGAGTTACTGATGACAAATAATCTGGTGGCATGGTGATTATTACTCATATACAAAATACACACACACACACACACACACACACGATACTTTATACTGAGTGGCTATGATTACTTTCCTATTAAATGTGATCAAACAATAGAATTTTTATCCTAGAATTTAGGTAAAAAGGTTAAACAAAACTCCAAGACTCTTAAATGAGTGGTCTTTTGTGAGATCCACAAAGATCCCCATAAGAGGCTGCTCTCTCTAATGTTGTTTCCCCTGCCCAGTCATCTGATGCACGTCCTCATCCATCCGCAGTGACTTTATACTTTTCAGAAAAAATATCCAAAATTATTTACCAATTTTCCCATTAGACTCTGGATTCAACATATTGTGATACAGAACACGCTATCTCCAATTCAATCTACAATCCAATTTGATTTCTTTCATTCTGAAATACAGTTTCAGTGAAATATAAATTGGTTATTATTTTTAACAGTTAATTATATATTTAACACGTGTTCAGAACATTTTAATCCTAAATGCAAGCTATTTTAATGCTCCATGAATTATGATACATATGACTTTTACATTAATAAATATTTATGTTTTATTCCATACATCTATGTATATAAGTACTGTTTAGATAGAAGAGATGTTAGAAATAGATGATGGATTGATGGATGATAGGTGGGTAGATAGATACATAGATAGATAGGGAACTAGGTAGATAGATATTAGATCGACTTTTTTTTTCTATACATCTCCCAAATCCACATACCCTTTCCAATTTGGGGAAACCATTCTCAGAGTAAGATTGAGTGTAAAACCAGTGACGCTCCAGCTCTGTGCACCATGATTCACAGGAACCTCTATGAGTGCTAGAAATTGTCACGGGGTTACCTTAGTTTACTGCTTTGAGATTTTTCAGGGAGCAGCACAGAGATGTGGAGCCCTGGTGGAGCTCAGTGTACTTTCTGAGTTGAGGAGACAGAGCTGAGAGTGTGAGGACACCAAGGCAGAAGAGATCACAGGGCAGAGTACCAAAGAAGGAAAAGCTACACAGAGAGAAAACTCAGGAGATCTGTACCAGATCCACCTCAAATATTCAGCAGAGTACGGATCAACATATGTATGCGAGGAAACTATACAAAGCTGGGGAAAGGGACATCCTAAATGAATAGAGGGACAGTCACCAATGCTCAAGGAAGGCCAGGAATAATGCCTCTTCTCAATAGCCAGATTTGAAAACCTTATGATCATAGGACACTATGAATGGAGTACTCAGAAGTGTCCTGCACTATTAGTGGGGAATAATTATCCCTATATTAAATATTGCCCTTATCTGGTGCAACAAATCATAAAAGGATCAAACTGTTTCTAAGAAACTTGACTGTATCCTAGGAAACAAAAAATATCTCAAATGAGCAGCCTAAAGGAACTAAAACTAAAAAAGATGAATGAACAAACAGAAAGTTAGTAGATGGAAGGAAATAATAAGGATCAGAGCAGAAATAAATGAAATAGAGAATAAAAATATAGAAAATATCACTGAAAACTAAGAGCTAAACTGAAAAGATAAGCAAAATTGATAAACCTTCAGCCAGATGCAACAAAAAGAGAGAGAGAGGGAGAAAGGACCCAAATAAATACATCAGAGATGAAAAAGAAGTTACAAAAAACACCACAGAATATAAAGGATCATAGAGATTACCACGAACAGTTATATGCCAATAAAATCAACAACTTAGAAATGGACAAATTCCTAGAAATAAACAATCTCCCAAGTCTGAACCAGAAAGAAACAGGGAATATAAACAAACCAATTACCAGTAATAAAATTGAATTAGTAATTTTAAAACACCCATAAAACAAAAGTTCACTTCAAAAGCTTCACAGGTAAATTCTACCAAATATTTAAAGAACAGTTAACACCTATCTTTCTCAAGTCGTTCCAAAAAATTCAGAGGAAGGAATGATTCTGAACTAATTCTGTGAGACCCCATCATCCTGATATCAAAACCAGGTAAAGACACCACAAAAGAAGAATATTAAAGACCAACATCACCAATGAGCAACAATGCAAAAAATCCACAATAAAATACTAGCAAACATCTTTCAATACATTAAAAAGATCACACACCTTGATTAAGTGGGATTTATCACACTGACAAAAGGATTATTCAACATTCACAGACCAGTCAATGTGCTATATTATGTGAACAAATTGAAGAATGAAAATCATATGATTATCTCAATAGCTGCAGATAAATCTTTTGACAAAATTCAACAACCATTTATGATAAAAAGAAACCTCTCAACAAAGTGGGTATAGAGGGAACATAACTCAGCCCAATAAAGGCCATGTATGACAAATCTACAGTCAAAATCATATGCAATGATGAAAAGCTGAAAGTACTTCCTATAAGATCAGGAACAAGACAAGGATAGCCACTCGACATTTTTATTCAACATAGTAGTCAGACAAGAAAAAGGAATGAAAGGAATCCAAATTGGAAAGGAAGAAGTAAAACTGTCACTGTTTGCAAATGACATGAAACCATACATAGAAAACCTCAAAGACAACCCCCAAAAACTGTCAGAACTCATCAATGAATTTGGTAAACTGGCAGGATACAAAATTAATATAAAGAATTCTGTTACATTTCTATACACAAACAAGGAACAATCAAAAGAGAAATTAAGGAAATAATCCCATTTATAATAGCATCAAAGATAATAAAATACCTAGGAATAAATCTAAGGAGGTGAAATACCTGTACTTGGAAAACTATAGGACACTGATGAAAGAAATTGAAGATGACACAAACAAATGGAAAGATATACTGTGTTCATGGATTAAAAGAATTAATATTGTGAGAATAACCATATTATGCAAGGCACTCTACAGATTCAATGCAATCCCTATCAAAATACCCATGACATTTTTCATAGAACTAGAACAAATAATTCTAAATTTTGTATGGGAACACAAAAGACCCTGGAAAGCCAAAACAATCTTGAGAAAGAAGTACAAACTAAAGGTATCACACTCCCTGATTTCAAACTACACTACAAATCTACAGTCATCAAAACAGTATGATACTGACACAAAAATCAACACAGAACAATGGAACAGAATAGAGAGCCTAGAAATGATCACACACTTATATTGTCAATTAATCTACAACAAAAGAGGCAAAAATATACAATGGGGGAAAGACAGCCTCTTCAATAAATGGTGCTGTGAAAAACTGGACAGCTACATGCAAAAGAATCAAGCTGGACCACTTTATCACACTATATGCAAAAATAAATCAAAATTAATTAAAGACTTAAATATGAGACCTGAATCCGTAAAACTCCTAGAAGAAAACATAGGAAGTACACTCTTTGACATCAGTCTTAGCAATATTTTTTCGGTTCTGCCTCCTCAGGTAACAAAAAGAAAGGTAAAAATAAACAAATGGGACTAAATCAAACTGAAAATCTTTTGCACAATAAAGGAAACTATCTACAAATCAAAAAGCCTGCCTTCTGAATAAGAGAAAATATTTGCAAAGCCTGATAAGTGGTAAATATCCCAAATACATAAAGAGTTCATACAACTCACCATCTGAAAAACAAAAACCCAGTTTAAAAATGGGTAAAGAGCTTGAATATACATTTCTCCAAAGAAGTTGTACAGATGGCAAACAGGCACATGGAAAGATGCTCAACATCATTAATAATTAGGGAAATAAATTAAAAGCACAATGAGCTATCACCTCTGGCCTGTTAGAGTGACTATTACCAAAAAGACAATAGATAACAAGTGTTAGCAGGGATGTGAAGAAAAGGGAACTTTCCTGTACTTTTGTTGGGGATATATATTCATACAACCACTATGGAAAACAGCATGGAGATTCCTCAAAAAAATTAAAAATAGAACTACCATAAATCCAGTCATTCCACTCCTGACTAACCAAAGAAAATGAAAACACTAATTTGAAAAGATATATGCTCCCCTGTGTTCATTGAAGCATTATTTATAATAGCTACAATATGGAAGCAACCTAAGTGCCCCTCAATAGATGAATGGATAAAGAAGATAAGACATATAAATATAAATGGGAATATTACTTATCCATAAAAAATAATGAAATCTGCCATTTGTGACAATATGTCTGAACATAATGGCTATTATGCTTAGTGAAATAAGTCAGAGAAAAACACACATGATTTCATTTATATGTGGAATCTCAAAAAAACCCACAAATGAACAAACATAATAAAATAGAATCATAGATTCAAAGAACAAATATGTTATTGCCCAAGGGGAGGAGGGTGGGTGGATGAGAGAAAAGATGAGTGAGATTAAGAGGTACCAACTTCCAGCTACAAAATAAGTTAATCACTGGTATGAAATGTGGAGTGGGGAATATAAGTCAATAATAATATTATATCTTTGTATGGTGACAGATGGTAACAAGAGTTATCATGGTAATCATTTTATAATGTATATAAATATTGAATCACTGTGTTGTGCATCAGGAACTAACATAGTGTTGTAGGTCAGTTATACTTTAATAACAAATTCAGAGAAAAGGAGGTCATATTTGTGGTTACCAGAGTCCAGAGTATAGAGGAGGGGAAATTGGATAAGGTGGTTAAAAGGTACAAACTCTCAGTTATGAGATAAATAAGTACTAGGGATATAATGTACAACATAATTAATATAAAAATATTTTTATTTTGGATTTATATAAGGTGACGGGTATCCACTAAACTTATTGTGATAATCATTTCAAGACATATATGTAAGTCAAATCATTTTGATATATACCTTAAATTTATATTGCACTGTATGTGAAGTATATCTCAAGAAAACCGAAGGAAAAAAGAGAGAGAGAAAGCAATTACCAAAAAGAACTTTATGTGTTGAAAAAGATGAGAAAACTTTGTATTATTTGAAAATAATATTACATAGCTGTAGACACCAAAAATATTATTATTTGTGAATTTAATCAAAATTTTTAAAATATTATAATATATTTTGAACTAGTTGAAACTGAAGAGTAATCAGAATCCAGATTCAGCCAGTTGCTAAGACTTAATATAAAACTAAAATAAAATAGTCACTCCACTGTATACTTCTTTGCATTTGAATTGGCAGTCATTCCTAAATTTATTAGTTTCATAATTTCATATTTTTATATAAATGGGACTTTTTCTTTGTTAACTTTTTTGTGTTCTCATTTTTAGTTAATAATGTTGATCATTTATTTTAGGATATTTTAAAAAATCACAAAATGCATACAAAAGAAAATTGAAATCATCCATGATTCCATTAAGCAAAGAAACATTTATTTTTTAATCATTACAAAAGCACTGCATTTGACAACATGAAAATGAGTATCTACAGATAACTCAAAAAATGAAATAAATTTAAATTCTCCCACAAGCATGTCCCTTAGAGATAACTAGCATTAACACTTTTATAAACTTATTTCCACTTATTTTTCCATACATATATATTAAATGGCAAGATTCCTCTTATAAATTGAATTTTTCACTTAACTGTATATCATAAACATCTCTCTATGCCAATGGATATTTATCTACACTACCACTTTTAGCTGGATGAAAAGAGTTGCATTTTATTAATACACTATAACTTAACACCTATTTATAGACATTAATGTGTTTCCTCTCAACATTTTAATAAAATAAATAAGGCTATAGTGACTCTTTTTAAGACCCAGGAGACACACTGACTGGGTTTTATAATCAAGGCTCCTGACTTCAAAACTTATTTCAAGGACAAATAATCATTTATGATCATTGCTTATATTACATTCAATCAAAGTATCTTGTTCAGGACCTTAAGTGTCACTGTTCATACACTGTCCCCTCAGAGAGTTCAACAACTCATCCTGCAACAACAGGAGGAGGAGAGAGTTAGCTCTTGTCCAACCACAGACTGCACTCCTAATCTATAGAGTCTAAGCAATGGTAAAATATGGATGTCATGGATTAATGTTCTGTGGCCTGTTTTCACCTGCCCTTGGTCAAAAGTGGGGACTAACAACGAGAACAAGGGTCCCTGACATCTGGGAACTGCCCTGGTACTGTCAAAAAGGCCTTGGTTTTCTCCTGTTGAACATAAACAATTTTACAGAAATCAACATCATAAAAAGGAATATGTGACCATATGACTGTGATGGATCAAGACAAAAACAAGACAAAATTCTATAATATGTCTAAAAAAGAACAAAAACCTGAACACAGTCCAAACAACAAAATGACCCAAATACTTCCCTATCCTGACTAATGAGTGACTGCTCTGTCTTTCACCAGTTACAGTTTGGCCTCATTCTAGCTTTCCCTCCTTCTAGATAAGATTTGCATAATCAATCATAGAATTAACACCACTTCCTGAGAGCATCCAATCCAGAACAAAGCCCTGCTCCCTTGAATCCTCCTGAAAATCACCCAAATCAGGATAATAAGCCCAAATCCTGTAAATCTTTTTAATACTCTCTCACTGAAATGCCCCTTGGTTCCCCATAATGTGAGCTTTTCCTCCTTACAGTAAGTTATGATCCCAAATTATTTAACCACCGGAGTCACTGGAGAGCATTGACACTTTTAAAACAATTAGAACACTTTCTAGCACATGGTAAGTGCTTAATAAATGTGAGCTGTTATCATTATAAGAGACAGCTTATTGTTAGGTAAAATATATGGATTTAGAAATCAGACCTCATTCTGCACTGTCTTGGCCAAATCCCAGATTCCTTTAAACCTCAGTTTCTTCATCTGTAATGTTAGTTACTACAACACTTTCCTGCAGAAAGATGAGTATTATTAGACGAAGTACTCATTTAATGTTAATTTTCTTCCTATGTCTTCCCATTTATTCCACAAAATGTATACCCCATTTCCAAAACAGTAAGTGCATTCTCAATGAAACAATCCACTTCTTTTCAGTTCTCTCACAGATACCTACAATAAGCAGAAACAAAGACATAAACAAAGACATAAACACTTTAAATAAGGAGATTGGTCATGAAGAACCAGTTTTTATTTCCCCCCCCATACAAGAACCTGCTGCAAACTCTTAAGCAGAGGGTAAAGGAATGAAAGAGTGTGTCACAGAATGCAAGTTCATGTGTCTGATGCACACTGAGGCCAAACACTACTGAAATGTCAGAGTTTGGGCAGAGAAAAGTTTACTGCAGGGACATACAAGGACATAGGTGGCTCATGACCAAAAAACCCAGAACTCCCTGAAGGGTTTCAGCAAAGCATTTTTAAAGGTCAGGTGAGGGAGGAGGGTTTCAGGGTTTGTGATCAACTTGTGCACAATTCTCTGATTGGTTGATGACGAGGTAACAAGGATTAACATTATCAATCAGTAGGCTCCAGGAGGCCTGGGGGCTGTGTGCTCATGGTCATCAAGTAGTTAACATCTTCCATTTGGTGGGGGGTTTTCCACATCTGTAAAACAACTCAGGAAATGTACATCAGATACTGTTATCTAGATACTTCAGAGAAGAGCTAAAGCAGAGGATATGGGGGAAGGGCCTGCTCTGGGAAGGCCCCAGAGGGTCTGTTACAAGTGAAGGTGTAACTTTGCTCCTTGACCAAGATAGAAGTGAGCAGAACAAAGTGGAAATATTTCTTAGAGCCTGGACAACAATTTATACGCAACCATTCCTACACATATTTAACACATTGATGTCCTAAAAATTCAACTTACATAACCTTCAATAACCATTTACTGTGTAAATAATGCAACACTTGAATATAAATACTCTTTATTAGTGTCCTTTACTAACTAAGGACATTTGGCATGAAACAGATATTCATACAACATTTTTCCTCTTTTTTGAACACAGGTGCACCATAGAGGAAATAAAATAACAAAAAGAAAGAAAAGCTTTTTTTAAAGGTGTTTTCTTCCCATCAATAATTGAATAAGAGAATAGAGGGAGCAAAAAAAAAAAAAAGACAAGGACAATAGGTCATATTCAAATTAAATACAAAAATAGAAGTGTGCCTACTGAAACTAAAATTCAGTGATTATATTCCATGAACACTTCAATTTTCTTGCTTCAAATATCTTTAGGTTATCTAAACATATTAAAATGTTTTTAGTTTTTTTTTTTTTTTTAAGAGACTGACAATCTTCTTCATTAGGAAAAAGAAAACAAACTCAGATTAAAGGGTTAACACAAAAAAGCATTAGAGTGAAGGAAATCAGGTCTGATGGAAATCAAGTGTCAGTATAATGTAAAACACCTTAATTTTGACTTTTTTTCCTTTTGGTTACTTAACAGAACACTTCACAGAACTTTTGTAACCAAAATCAGGTTTGGCTGTTCACCACTCATATGCAAACAATTCAAGAGGCAAGTGTCAGTAGAAAGGAAAGGTGCTTTCATCAGAAAGCCAGCAATATGGGGAGATGGTGGACTTGTGTCCAGAGACCAACTCTGAACTTTCTGCTCAGCCATGACAGTTTTTAAAGGGAAAAATGGGCAGGGGGTGCGTTGGGGGGAAGAATCTCAGTGAATCATCCAGGCAGGAGGTTGCGTTCTGCATCATTCTCCTTGCGTGCAAACTGGTTAACTCTCTCTTCAGATGTTATCTTGTCTTCAGATCTGCCTGCAGGATTGCTAAGGGGGATGTTGGAGGTAGAGAACTAGTCATTTTTTAACTGCTTACTTCTTCATTCTTACTTCTTTTATCTAGGAAAAGAATCAACAGCTTAGACAAGGCATGGTGTGTACTCAGGAGAGCATAAGTCAGGAGTTAGTTTCAACTGCTTAATGATCTCTTTCCTATAATTAGCTTTTTTTTAAAGTTAGGGGAAACAGAAATGGGCAAACAGGAAAAGGGGGCAAAAAGCTTGTTTCAATTTAACCTCATAATTTATATTACCTCAACTTCTGATGAAAGTAACCAAATAAAATATGAATTTATGGATTTAATATTTATGGATCTACTAATATTATGAGATAATCAGGAAATAGAAAATAAATGTAACTGAGGAGCAATTTTATGGAAATTTATTGATATGTTTTCACTCATCTGGCATTTTGTAATTTCTGGAAACCTTTTTTGGTCCTTAAATTCTAACATACTTAAATATATATTCCAATTTATATGCATATTCAGTTGTGTATTCTAGCTGTCTCATACAATATATTCACATCAATTTAATAGTCATCCTTTATTTACATAATATTTAAATGTAGATTTTGCAATATCTCTTTTACTTGTTCATAATTGTTAAATTATTATCTCCTTCAAATTGATTATTGAGTTTACAGTCACTTACTGTTCTTTTTACTGATTTTCAAACACATAATGAATGTTCTATTGGTCTTACCACATGTGGATAGAATTGAACTTTTAAAAAAAGTACTGGTTAAACTTTGGTATTAGTGGTTAGTGATTATCAGTTTGTTACTCTGATTGTAGTTTGGGAGGACTGTTCTCTAAGGAGTATGTAAATGGGAAAAATTATTTAATCTTTAATGTGGGTTAATGAATCTCAGTAGCCAGACCAGCTGTGCAAGAAGTCTACAGTTCTATGTTTTGTATAACAGTATTATTTTGGACTCTGGGAATCCATTCCATCTATCTAATGGGAGGTAAAAATAACTTCAGTTTTTCCTGTTTCTCCTTCCTCCTCCTGGAATTGACAAGGAAAATGATTAGGAACTTAGGGGTGACCCTCAACTTGACTAAACTTTAGATAAGCTTCTTCCTGACACTAAGCCCCTTCACTCCATGTTATTAGAGCAATTACTATAGAAAATTTGTAATTATAAAATTCTTCCTCTACCTCTTTGAGATGCAAATCTTTTTAAAAGCTTTTTGGCAGTTATATAATCCAGGAATGTCTTTCTCAAGGATCTGGGAGCCATCTCTTTTAAATCAGGAATGATAATACACCTATCTTCCAGTCTCTGTGATAGAGTAAGTGTTTAAATTCATTGGGAGCCAGTTAGCAGGCACAGATGTCCTAACTGTAGAGAAAAACATTGCAAACTCAGGAATAACACAATGTGCTCAACACACCCCACTGACCAACTTCCCCACTAATGTCCTCCAGTATTTTTCCACTAGCTCATCCCAGCACTTAAAAACCTTCCCACCTTTAATTCTTATAGACTTTTAGACACCAAAACTTTCCATTCATCCTTGAAATTAACTTGTCCTACACAACTCATTCAGGAGCTCACCTACACATGGCTAAATTATTTTAATATTCTCCTCACTAGAATGTCCTTGGATCAGATCTGCAAGCAACAGAAAACAAATCTGGTCAATTTAGACAAAAGTTGCATTTGTTGAAAGGGTAGTCAAAACATCACCAGAGAGTCCCAAACTGTGGTTGGAGGCTAAAGAGCCAGGAGCTACAGCATAATGTTGCAAGAATTGCTGATATTCTTTCTTCTATTAGGCATTGATGCTGTTCCTAGCCCTGCCAATTCCACTGACTCTGATCCTGGCATATTGCTACCTCTGCCTTTTCTAGAAACAGGAAGTAGCTCCTTCTGCTCCTGATGCTGCTGCGGATACTACTGACTGCCACCCGTCCTCAGACTGAATCCCATGTGGACTTGACTTCCTCACAATACCCTTGTAAACATGTGCTCATTCCCTAGTGGCAGAGGATCCTGGAACAGTGAGTATTTTTGCATTCTATAGTGAGAGATGAGCTCTGCCACATAAGCTGGAAAATTCCAAAATTACTGGGAAGTGTTTCACATGCTGGGCCCTAAAATAATGACAAAACTCCACATAAGGGGCTTCCCTGGTGGCGCAGTGGTTGAGAATCCACCTGCCGATGCAGGGGACACGGGTTCGTGCCCCAGTCCGGGAAGACCCCACATGCCGTGGAGCGGCTGTGCCCATGAGCCATGGCCGCTGAGCCTGCACGTCTGGAGCCTGTGCTCTGCAACGGGAGAGGCCACAACAGTGAGAGGCCCGTGTATCGCAAAAAATAAAACAAACAAAAAAAACACATAATATCCCTTTTCTATCTACCTTATGTAGAAATTTAACATTGCTTCTATTATCTTGCCATGAACTTGCTTTCAGAAATCCACTGGTTGCAACAACATGGATGAAACTGGAGAATATTATGCTATGTGAAATAAGCCAGACGCAGAAGGACAAATACTACATGATATCACTTACATGAGGAATCTAAAACAGTCAAACTCACAGAAGCAGAGAGTAGAATACTGGATGCCAGAGACAGGAGGAAGAAACAGGGTGTATTAGTCAAAGGATAAAAAGTTTCAGTTATATAAGTCCTAGATATTTATTGTCTAGCATTGAGCCTATAATAAAAAATAATGTGCTGCATACTTAAAAATTTGCTAAGAGGGTAGATCTTATGTTAAATGTTTTTATCGCATACAAAAAAGAAATAATACTACTAATAAATAAAGAGAGTGGGAGGAAACTTTTGATGGTGATGGATATGTTTATAGCATAAGTGTGGTTTCACAAGTGTATACTTATCTCCACATTCATCAAGGATTATACAATAAATATGTGCAAATTTTTGTATGTCAACCATACCTCAATAAAGGTATTGAGGTATGGTTAACATACAAAAAATTTCCACTGGTTCTTAGTAACCAAATGAGACTAATATCCTAAACTGGGCATCTATGCTCTTCTATTATTAGGCCACACTGAAACTACCTAACCTCGCTTCTCTTAATACTCAATATAAATCCTGAATTTTATTGTTCCTGGAACATAAATTCCAAGACCAAGCTTTTGTACATGCTATACCCTATGCCTGAAAGTCCCTTTCCTCAATGTCTCTGTAGAAATTAGGGATGATAAACATTTTTCAACTCCAATGATATCTGTGATAAAATGTAGGGTCTTCCTGAAACACTTTATTGAGAATGATTAATGCTGCTTCCAGGTTCAGTGAGAGCATGACTGATTAGTGATGTCTCCCATGTCTGAAGGACAAGTAAGTGACACACTCATATAAGATCTCTGGCCTCCCTGGTCTAAGTATACTCAACTTTCATAACTCTTTTCAAATAACCTCCTCTATTAAGCCTTGACCATCTATTATAGCTCACCATGACCAATCTATTTTAAAATAGATATTCCTTATTTTTTATACCCATTTTGATATTTTTTATCTCTTTTCACAGTATCATGAACATATATCTGCATATATCTTGTTCCCTAGACAGTAAGCTCCTAAAGGCTACAACTCTTCTTTTCTTCTTCTGCACATCAGCCCATTGATCCGTACTCTGTCCTCAGCAGATGGTCAAAAAGTTTATTTATTGAAGGAGCTACTACCACTGTGAACTTATCTCATGTTTCATCTTCCTCTTTAAGATTTTGGGCTCTCATATTCTCCACAATGACTCGTATGGTGTTTTATTTCTTGCTGAACAAGCCTGGCTTCTCAATTTCCTAACATATACCTGGCAATGATGCTGGTAGGTAAATTAGCTCGGTATCCCAAGTGGATTCCCTAAGGTTCCTTGGATCCCAGCAGCAGCTACAAATGCATTGTGCTTCATTCCTTTGACAAGCTCATTATGCTCCATTGTCACCTGTTCTCACACTGTGTGCTTCAGGCTGTTGCAACATCACACCAGCCTCTGCTACCTCAGGCTAGACCTGCATTCCAATATGACTACTGTACCCCTCCCTCCCCATGGCCTGAATGAGCAAGAGAGCCCTAATCAACTGCTGCTGTAACCCCCTTCAGTATGGGTGGGGAAGAGACTCCTGAGGGCAGTCTACACGCAGAGGCAGGGCCAAAATGAAAGCTGAACCCCAGGAGCTGTGCGAACAAAGAAGAGAAAGGGAAATTTCTCCACACAGCCTCAGGAGCAGCAGATTAAATCCCCTCAATCAACTTGATAAACCATCTGAAGAATACCTGAATAGACAACGAATGTTCCCAAAATTGAGACAGTTGATTTTGGGAGCAACTGTAGACTTGGGTTTTGCTTTCTGCATCTAATTTGTTTATGGTTTTATGTTTACATTAGTATAGTATTTAGTTCTTATTATCATTGGTAGATTTGTTTATTGGTTTGGTTGCTCTCTTCATATATATGTAGTTATTTATCCTTTTTCTCTTTTTGTGAGTGTGTATGTGTATGCTTCTTGGTGTGATTTTTTCTGTATAGGTTTGCTTTTACCATTTGTCCTAGGTAAAAGGACAAATGTTTTTACCATTTGTCCTGTCTGTTCATTTTTCCTTTTTGTATTCTTTTTTTGTTTGTTTTGTTCTCTCTTCGTTTTCTTCTGAGCTGTGGGTTTGGCAGGGTCTTGGTGCTCCAGCAGAGTGTTGGGCACCTCCAAGGTGGGAGGGCTGAGTCCAGGACATTGGACCACGAGAAACCTCCCTGCCCCATGTATCATCAATCAGAAAGAGCTCTCCCAGAGATCTCCATCTCAACACTAAGACACAGCTCCAAATAATGGCCAGAAAGCTCCAGCGCTTGACGTCCCATGCCAATCAACTAGCAAGACAGGAATACAACCACACCCATTAGCAGAGAGGCTGCCTAAAGTCATACTAAGTTCACAGACACTCCAAAACACACCACTGGATGTGGCCCTGCTCACCAGAAGGACAAGATACAGCACCACCCATGAGAACACAGGCACCAGTCACCTCCACCAGGAAGCCTACACAAGCCACTGAACCAACTTCACACACTGGTGGCAGATACCAAAAATAATGGGAACTACAAACCTGCAGTCTATGAAAAGGAGACCCCAAGCACAGTTAGTTTAACAAAATGAAAAAACAGAGAAATATGCAGCAGTTGAAGGAGCAAGGAAAAAACCCACCAGTAAAAACAAATGAAGAGGAAATAAGAAGTCTATCTGAAAAGAATTCAGAGTAATGATAGTAAAGATGATCAAAATCTCAGAAATAGAATGGACGTAGAACTAAACAAGGACGTAGAACTAAAGAGCAAACAAACAATGATGAACAACACAATAAATGAAATAAAAAATTCCCTAGAAGGAACCAATAGCAGAATAACTGAGGCTGAAGAATGGATGAGTCACCTGGAAGACAAAATAGTGGAAATAAATGCCGCAGAGCAGAATAAAAAAAAAAGAATGAAAAGAATTGAGAACAGCTTCAGAGACCTCTGGGACAACATTAAACACACCAACATTTGAATTATAGGGGTCCTAGAAGAAGAAGAAAAAAAAAGTGACTGAGAAAATATTTGAAGAAATTATAGTTGAAAACTTCCCTAAAGTGGGAAAGGAAATAATCAATCAAGTCCAAGAAGCACAGACAGTCCCATACAGGATAAATCCAAGGAGAAACATGTCAAAACACATATTAATCAAAGTAACAAAAATTAAATTCAAGGTAAAAATATTAAAAGCAGCAAGGGAAAATAACAAATAACAACATACAAGGGAAAATAATAAACAAGGGAAACCCCATAAGGTTAACAGCTGATCTTTCAGCAGAAACTCTGAAAGCCAGAAGGGAGTGGCAGGACATATTTAAAATGAAAACCTACAACCAAGATTGCACTACCCAGCAAGGATCTCATTCAGATTTGATGGAGAAATTAAAAACCTTACAGACAAGCAAAAGTTAATGGAATTCAGCACCACAAAACCAGATTTACAACAAATACTAAAGGAACTTCTCTAGTCAGGAAACACAATAGAAGAAAAAGACCTACAAAAACAAATCCAAAACAATTAAGAAAATGGAAATAGGAACATTCATATCGATAATTACCTTAAATGTAAACGGATTAAACACTCCAACCAAAAGACACAGACTGGCTGAATGGATACAAAAACAAGACCCATATATATGCCGTCTACAAGAGACCCACTTCAGACCTAGGGACACATACAGACTGAAAGTGAGGGGATGGAAAAATATATTCCATGCAAATGGAAATCGAAAGCTGGAGTAGTAATACTCATATCACAAAAAACAGACTTTAAAATAAAGATTCTTGGAGAGGGCGGGCTGTCCGCTGGTGGCCCACCATCCGTCGCGGTGCCGGGGACACTCCCGCTGCCTCCGCTTCATCTCCCCTGGTCCCCAGGAGAATGGGCAGGGCTGTCTCAGGGCTTCCGTGGGCCCAGCCTCTCCCACTTCAGGAGGAAAACACAGGGGAAGCCCCCAGCACTCGCCGCCCCCGGAGACCTGCGGAGACCCCGGGTGTGCAGGTGCTAAAGATGAGCTCGAGCGGGGTCCTGGTGCATCGTGCCTGTTGCCGTTCGTGTCCGGAGTGGCATCTCATGCCCGCCCACTGGGCGCCCCGAGCCCCCGGCCCTGGGCCGTAGGGGCCCCACCCTGAGGGGTGTAGGTGACGGCCGGCCCAGGATGAGTGAAGCAGCCGTCGCGGGGCCTCGCTGCAGCCTCTAGTGCCCCAGCCCCAGGGAATGCAGTGGCCCCCGGCCCCTGGTGCTTCTCCATGTCTAAGCTGGGCCTCCTCGCTCACCTGCTCCATGGCCACGACGCTCCTGAGCCGCGCCGGCCAGGCTCCCCTCATGGCGGCCAAGTGGTTCAAGGAGTTCCCCTTGAACCTGAAGACAGTGTCGGAGCGGGCCAAGCCTGGCAGCAGGGGAGGCGGCAAATTGAGCAAGAACTCAGAGGCGGGTGGCACGGGGCCCGCCCTGGGCAAGGGACGAAAGAACTCGGCGGCTGAGCTGGGGAGCAGACGGGCCGTGGTCGGCCCCCTCAAGGATAGCCGGCTATCCCGAGACAGCCTGCAGGGTCTGATTCAGGCTGCCGCGGGCAAGGGCCGCAAGAACTTCTGGGCCACCGAGGAGGAGCCCCACTGGGGTGCGGCCAAGAGCTCAGGCTGCAGCACCTACGTCAACAGGCTCATCAAGGTGGACACTCAGGAGAAGCATGGGAAGAGCGACTACCCCAGCAGCAGTAGTAGCAGCAGCAGTAGTAACAGCAGCTTTTCCTCCACGTCCTCTTCCCCTTCCTCCCTGGGACCCGAACTGGACAAGGGCAAGATTATTAAGCAGCAAGACACGGTCATCATTTTAGAAGACTACGCTGACCCTTATGATGCTAAATGGACGAAAGGCCAAAGGGATGCAGAGAGAGTAGGGGAGAATGATGGATACATGGAACCCTATGATGCACAGCCAATGATAACAGAAATCAGACGACGAGGTTCCAAAGACCCCCTGGTGAAGGCTCTTCAGCTGCTCGACAGCCCCTGTGAGCCAGGGGAGAACGGCATGAAGCCCGAGCTGCTGGCCAAGAGACGGAACTCCAAGGAGCTGCTGGGGAAGCTGCCGCAGCTGTACGACACGCCCTACGAGCCGGCAGCCGAAGGCGGCCAGCGCGCCGAGGGGCCGGAGCGGAAGGCGCAGCTGCCCCAGGACGATGAGAGGCCTGCGGCCAAGTACGAGCAGCCCTGGGAGTGGAAGAAGGAGCAGATCGTGTGGGCGATGTCGGTTCAGTTTGAAGGCTCTGAGCAACCTTCCGTCAAGGAGGAGACAGTGAGGCAACACCACCGACAGAAGAGCTGGACCCAGAAGATCTTGAAGCCAACCCTCTCTGACCACAGTGAGGGGGAAAGAGTGGACTCAGCCCTGCTGCTGGAGAAGCAGCCTTGGTATCATGGTGCCATCACCCGTGCTGAGGCTGAGAGTCGACTACAACCCTGTAAAGAAGCTGGGCACCTAGTTTGAAACAGCGTGTCAGGGACCAGTAGTTACTCCATTGCACTAAAGACTAGTCAAGGATGTGTCCGCATCATAGTGGCTCAGACCAAAGACAACAAGTATACCCTGAATCAGATGAGTGCTGTCTTTGACAGCATCCCGGAAGTGATACACTATTATTCCAATGAGAAGCTGCCTTTCAAGGGGCCAGAACATATGACCTTGCTCTACCCTGTGCACAGCAAGCTGCACTAAGGTTCAGCCACCAAAAGCCCCAACAGGGCCTCTCACACCTAGGAGGGCATCAGCACCCAACCAGTATCTCAGCGGACAAGGCTGGACTGCACCATAATATTTTGGAGGAAGAGAGACGCTTCATTTAGGAGTCAAAAAGTCTTTGGCCTTGAATCCATTCCATGACACTTGGTTACTGACCTGTCCCTTTTCTCCTTGCTAAGTAGTTCTACAATGAGAAACCATAATTTACCAGTTGCCTCCAGTCCTGGAGTAGGGTGCTCTATTTGGGGCGTGACCCTCAGGAAAGGTAAGTCAGGAGTCCAGAAATATTAAGATTCTCCAAAAATGTGCTAGTTGTTCCATGGAATACCTGGTCTCCAAACAAACCAACAAAAATGCACTTGGATTTTATAAGACAACAAAAAATGATCATGTGGACCCAAAGAGCATGTAATACAGTACCGCTTCTTGGGGGAAAAGCATGACCAGTGGAAAATAAGTAAATAGTGAGCACTTTGGAGAAAGCTGTATTTCTCTCTTGAGGGTCCTAGTTCAGCTCTGGAGTCCATAAAAATTCACAACTGTAGGGTCTGGCAAAAGGATTATTAAGAAAGTTTGTGTTTTCTCAATTTCTGTGGACT
Source organism: Stenella coeruleoalba (assembly GCF_951394435.1). Classification (NCBI taxonomy): domain Eukaryota; kingdom Metazoa; phylum Chordata; class Mammalia; order Artiodactyla; family Delphinidae; genus Stenella; species Stenella coeruleoalba. The sequence goes on along the minus strand of NC_137164.1, from coordinate 33,526,703 downwards.
TTTTCAGCAAATCAGTAATATAAGCATAAATAAGAAGGAAGATGCATCTGATTTAAGAATCACCAATATAATTAAGCATTGGCAGCATTACCATTATTCTGAATTACAGAATAAAATATACAACAAAGATTTCATTCCTGATTTTTAAAAGATCTGAAAATTTACAAAGCTCAACAACTGTTTTCTTATTGAATAATTATATAGAACTTCTGATATCTTTTGTTTCACCTTTGTTCATTTTAGATATTGGAGCCATTTTTAATTTTTATCCCTAAAATTGGATTCACTTTGTATTTTAGAGTAACTTAAAAATACATATATATATAGGGAGTTCCCTGGCGGTCCAGTGGTTAGAACTCCACAGTCTCACTGCCCAGGGCCCAGGGTTGGGGAACTAAGATCCCACAAGTCACGCAGCATATATATATATATATATATATATATATATATATATATATATATATATATATATATATATAAACTCTAGGATATGATTGTGTGATCTGGGTCTCTAAAACCTGCAAAATTTCTCTCATGCTGTACAAAGCAGACTGGTTGGCACCATATAAAAATATTTTAAAAGACTGGCATTTTCTCTATCTACTACTGCTTAAAGATATTAAAATAATATTGATAGTACCATTATGATTTATTGTGAACTTGTATCGTCAATGTACTTACTGTGAAAAAACACCCGTGGGAATGGCATACTGTGAGAAGGCTACAGTGAGTGGCTCTGTAATTACAACTGAGCAGATGTTTCTGTATTCTGGGGTTTGTAATTTGGTTCTTGAAACTGGTCCAGATGCAAATGTGCTGACTGTCATCAATGAAAAGTTAACTTTTGTAATTAATGTTAAATACACAAAAGAAATGTTGATTCAGTTAACTTTTAGGAAAACATATCCTTCTAGTTATTAGTTATCATTTTGCTATTATGATTTACAGATTAGTAAATATTTGCTTCTTTATTCAGTTAAGATTGTAGCCAAAGAGTCGTGTGATCTTTGTTTTTAAAACTTTGAAAGGAACTTTTCCTCACTGGATGTCAAAGATTTTATTAATCAAGAATGTTCTGTTTTTTAAGTACTGATAGAATTTTTTAATATATTGGTTTACTAACTATATCTTTAGTACGAGATTTTTTTTTTAATTTTTAGCATTTGTAGTTCCAATTCCATTAAACAAATATTTATTATCTTCCATATACAAATAATTCATTCTGTTAAACTTATTTTCAGTTCAACATTCTAGAAATGAAACCTTATTTTTTACTTAAACTTATTCTATAAAGGAAATACAGCAGTTACCCTAATTTTAATAAATGCTGAAAGCTTTGTAAAATTTTTCTTTGTGCACTAAATGATTTTTGGCCCATACACAGCAACTGTGATAAATGTAATAATGAAACAATATTTTGAAAGCAGACCTGATACATTAAGTATTTATTGAGCTTCTATCATAGGCTCAGTATTGTGCTTTCTCTATATTGTTTTTCTGTGACAGTCATGCTGTTTTCTTTATATAATTAAAAGTGGAGATGTGGAGTTTAAAAAAATAAAAATAAAAAATAAAAATAAAGACTATCACAAAAGACAAGGATGGACACTACATAATGATCAAGGGATCAATCCAAGAAGAAGATATAACAATTAAATATTTATGCACCCAATATAGGAGCAGCTCAATACATAAGGCAAACGCTAACAGCCATAAAAGGGGAAATTGAAAGTAACACAATCATAGTAGGGGACTTTAACACCCCACTTTCACCAATGGACAGATCATCCAAAATGAAAATAAATAAGGAAACACAAGCTGTAAATGATACATTAAACAAGATGGACTTAATTGATATATATAGGACATTCCATCCAAAAACAACAGAATACATTTTCTTCTCAAGTGCTCATTGAACATTCTCCAGGATAGATCATATCTTGGGTCACAAATCAAGCCTCAGTAAATTTAAGAAAATTGAAATAATATCAAGTATCTTTTCTGACCACATTGTTATGAGACTAGATATCAATTACAGGGAAAAAAACTGTAAAAAATACAAACACATAGAGGATAAACAATGTGCTACTAAATAACCAAGAGATCACTGAAGAAATCAAAGAGGAAATTTAAAAATACCTAGAAACAAATGACAATGAGAACACAATGACCCAAAACCTATGGGATACAGCAAAAGCAATTCTAAGAGGGAAGTTTATAGTAATACAATCCTACTTCAAGAAACAAGAAACATCTCAAATAAACAACTTAAACTTACACCTAATGCAATCTGAGAAAGAAGAACAAAAAAACCCCAAAGTTAGTACAAGGAAAGAAATCATAAAGATTTAATCAGAAATAAATGAAAAAGAAATGAAGGAAACAATAACACAGGCCAATAAAACTAAAAGCTGGTTCTTTGAAAAGATAAACAAAATTGATAAGTCATCAGCCAGACTCATCAACAAAACAAGGAGAAGACTCAAATCAACAGAATTAGAAATGAAAAAGAAGTTACAATGGACACCGCAGAAATACAAAGCATCATAAGGGACTACTATAGGCAAATATATGGCAATAAAATGGGCAACCTGGAAGAAATGGAAAAAAAATGTAGAAAAGTTCAACCTTCAAGACTGAACTAGGAAGAAATAGAAAATATGAACAGACCAATTACAAACACTGAAATTGAAACTGTGATTAAAAATCTTCCAAAAAACAAAAGCCCAGGACCAGATGGCTTCACAGGTGAATTCTATCAAACATTTAGAGAAGAGCTAACACCTATCCTTCTCAAACTCTTCCAAAATATAGCACAGGGAGGAACACTTCCAAACTCATTCTGCAAGGACACCCTCACCCTGATACCAAAACCAGACAAAGATGTCACAAAAAAAGAAAACCACAGGCCAATATCATTGATGAACATAGATGCAAATATCCTCAATAAAATACTAGCAAACAGAATCCAACAGCACATTAAAAGGATCATACACCATGATCCAGTGGGGTTTATCCCAGGAATGCAAGGATTCTTCAATGTAATGCAAATCAATGTGAATACAACATATTAGTGACCTGAAGGGTAAAAAACATATGATAATCTCAATAGATACAGAAAAGGCTTTCAACAAAATTCAACACCCTTTTATGTTAAAAACCCTCCAAAAAGTGGACATACAGGGAATGTACCTCAACATAATAAAGGCTATGTATGACAAACCCACAGCCAACATCACTCTCAATGGTGAAAAACTGAAACCATTTTCTCTAAGATCAGGAAGAAGACAAGTTGCCCACACTCACTGCTATAATTCAACATAGTTTTGGAAGTTTTAGCCACAAAATCAGAGAAGAAAAATAAATAAAAGAATCCAAATCAGAAAAGAAGAAGTAAAACTGTCATGTTTGCAGATGACATGATACTCTACATAGAGAATCCTAAAGCTGCTACCAGAAAACTACTAGAGCTAATCAATGAATTTCGTAAAGTAGCAGGATACAAAATTAATGCACAGAAATCTCTTGCATTCCTATACACTAATGATGAAAAACCTGAAAGAGAAGTTAAGGAAACACTCCCATTTACTACTGCAACAAAAAGAATAAAATACCTAGGAATAAACCTGCCTAGGGAGACAAAAGACATGTATACAGAAAACTATAAGACACTGATGAAAGAAATATGATTCAAACAGATGGAGAGATATACCATGTTCTTGGATTGGAAGAATCAACATTGTGAAAATGACTATACTACCCAAAGCAACCTACAGATATAATGCGATCCCAATCAAACAACAAATGGAATTTTTCACAGAACTAGAACAAAAAATTTCACAATTTGGATGGAAACACAAAAGACCCTAAATAGCTAAAACAATCTTGAGAAAGAAAAATGGAGTTGGAGAAATCAGGCTCCCTGACTCCAGACTATACTACAAAACTACAGTAATCAAGACAGTATGGTACTGGCACAAAAACAGGCATATAGATCAATGGAACAGGATAGAAAGCTCAGAGAAAGACCCACACACATATGGTCACTTAATAGATATGACACTTGGAGGCAAGAATATACAATGGAGAAGCGACAGCCTTTTCAATAAGTGGTGCTGAGAAAAAGAATGATATTAGAACACTTCCTAACACCATATACAAAAATAAACTCAAAATGGGTTAAAGACCTAAATGTAAGGCCAGATTCTATCAAACTCTAAGAGGAAAACACAGGCAGAACACTCTATGACATAAATCACAGCAAAATCTTTTTTGAACCACCTCTTAGAGAAATGGAAATAAAAACAAAAATAAACAACTGGGACCTAATGAAACAAAATATTTTCTACAGCAAAGGAAACCATAAACAAGATGAAAAGACAACCCTCATAATGGGGAAAAATATTTGCAAATGAAGCAACTGACAAAGGATTAATCTCCAAAATATACAAGCAGCACATGCAGCTCAATATCCAAAAACCAAACAACCCAATCCAAAAATGGGTGGAAGACCTTAATAGACATTTCTCCAAAGAAGATATAAAGATCACCAACAAACACACGAAAGGATCTACATCACTAATCATTATAGAAATGCTGATCAAAACCATAATAAGATATCATCTCACACCAGTCATAACGGCCATCATCAAAAAATCTACAAACAATAAATGCTGGAGAAGGTGTGGAAAAAAAGGAACCCTCTTGCACTGTTGGTGGGAACGTAAATTGATACAGCCACTATGGAGAACAGTATGGAAGTTCCTTAAAAAACTAAAAATATAACTACCCTATGACCCAGGAATCCCATTACTGGGCATATACCCTGAGAAAACCATAATTCAAAAGAGACATGTTACCACAATGCTCATTGCAGCACTATTTACAATAGCCAGGACAAGGAAGCAACCTAAGTGTCCATCGAC